>NW_022900940.1:21753871-21757201 GCF_012274545.1 Fukomys damarensis | reverse complement strand
ATATATTTATAAGCTTAACCTCACCCCTTAATTTGAAATGGCCCAGAAGTCCTAAATACAAAGAAAGAATCAAACAATCCACAGCCCAATAAGCTGAGAGTTCCCAAAGGAAGCTGGACTGGCATGAAAGAGTGCAAATTCTAGAAAGACAAATGCCATAAAGTAAAGTCCTATGTAATTCACCTGAAAGGTATTTACCTTAGGCTTTTCTTCCACCAGAGCCCTCTATTAACTTATGTCTGCACAGATATCATGTGGCATATGATAAGTAACATGTCTAAGATGGTGATTATGATTTTCTTTGAAATAACAAAAAATTGGAAAATAGCTCAGTGGTCATTGTGAAAGGTTGACTAAATAAATCATGGAACACTAAGTAACCATTAAGGAAAAAGTGGAGAGAAAAAAATAATAAACCATACCTTTCCAGACTTTGAACATGAAATGGTAAAGAACAGTGACCCCTGTGATACAGGAAACAAATAAGGCTCTTTCAAACAACCAGGCACTTCCCTTGTTCTCGCTGCTCAAGCCACGCTGCGTGTGTGTTCGTTCATTCCTTATCCTGCCCCCAGGGCCTTTCCACCCCTCCCTTAACCTTGTAAACTTTTTCCCATCGTTCATGCCCCCCACCTCTCATTTATCATGATAATGAATAACACAGATACATTACCCTTCTAATTTATGCTCATAGCCTCATTGGTCCATACATGGATGAGCTGTGTTCATTTTCATTCTCTACTGCATCAATGCCTAGAACAATACATTCCAAGCCGGTTGCTCAATGTGTAATTCAGTGAATGCAATTCTGATTTGGGGTAATTTTCAAAATACTTATTAACTAACATTGCTTCAGCTTGTTCCTTCCTGGAGCCAGCTATATATGTCCAGAAAGACCTTACAATGAACATGATTGTACAGTGTGTAGCACCCCTGACTATGTTACAATACAAAAGGCTTTAACAGAACCACTCCTGCTCCCGACCCAGCAGCCATCGCTCAAGCGCCGGGAAGGTAGCCGAGCGGGCACCCCTGAACCCCCATAAGCCTCCCCCGACACACCTCATGACTGTGCAAGTCTTTGGACCCACTCTGCAGAGACAGAGGTGGTCATTAAGGGTATTTTTCTGAATTCCCAACTTCGAACATCTTAAAAGAAAGGGCAGGGGAAACCTGTAATAGAACATTGAGGAGTTCAACCATTCAGAAGGTTGGGGAACTCAATCTGGGCCTTGCAACCCGAGGTCAGTCAGCGTCATGGGGTTCAGCCATCAGCTAACTGAGATCAGGGGTCTTGCATCCTTGCTCTGTCTGAGCCATTAAATGGTAAATACACTATATTAAAATTTTGTTCACTGCAGACATATTCTGGACTGCTTCTTGATTTTAATTTAATTCAAATGATTTAAGGGTGATAGACTAGTGACTACCACAGGTGGTCAGTGTCTTAAGTTGTGCTTGATCTTAATGTGTTGCTGATTGTATCAGTTGGGGTAAAGCATTGCCGTTGATTTGATGAGCTGTTTTCTCTGATGTTATGAAGATGAGAATGTCTGTGGGTCGTTAGAGACACAGAAGCTAGGGCGCAACTATATCAGGAAGATTTGGGTGATAATCCAGAGATTAAACCAAGGACAGTCCGACAGCAAAAATTAAAATGAGAAAACACTTAACCAAGACACAAGGACAGACTTCCAGTTTACCAATGGCAAACAGTAGGGCAAATGAGGATGAAAAGGCCAATAGTGGACCACCAGGACACCCTGAACTCAAAGCACAGGAAGTAACAAAACAGATCAATCAAGCTCTAGAAAAATTCAAAACAGAAATAATTTCCCAGATAACCATAGAGATAGTGAGCAAAATGGAAGTCGTGATTCAAGACTCTAGAGCAGAAACTGACAAAAAAATAGATGAGCTCAGGACCATGATAGAAGCCATGAAGGCCCAGCATAAGAAAGAAATGGAAAAAATAAACACCCAACATAGGAAAGAAATGGAATCCATAAAACAGATTCAAACAGATATCCAGGAGATTAAACACTCTATTGAAAGTGTATGCAACAGAATAAAAGAATGCAAAGATAGGCTCTCAGATATAGATGATAAGATTGCAGTCAGTGACCATGAAAAGAGAGGTCTCTTAAAAACAGTAAGAGATCATGAGAAATCGATCCAACAACTCCTAGATGATGCAAAGAAGAATAACATAAGACTGATAGGAATACATGAAGTAGCAGGAAAAAATACAAATAACTTAAAAAAGCTGTTCGCAGAATGAATGACAGAAAACTTCCCAAACAGAGGGGAAGAATTTGACGTTCAGATAACTGAGGCATATAGGACCCCAACTAGCTACAATCAAAAAAAAATCTACATCGAGAAATATAATAATCAAGATCCCAGAAACCCAACAGAAGAACAAAATACTACAAGCAGTAAGAGAAAAGAAACAAATCACATACAAAGGAAAGCCCATCAGAATCATAGCAGACTTTTCAACACAAACCCTTGGGGCAAGGAGAGCCTGGAATGAGAAATTTCAAATAGTAAAAGAGAACAACTTCCAACCTAGACTGATGTATCCAGCAAAACTCTCTTTCAAAATGGATGGGGAAATAAGACACTTCCACGACAAAGAACACCTGAGAAACTACATGAATACCAAACCAGCCCTACAAGGAATTCTGAACAAGATCCTAGAAAAAGGCAATGAAGGCAACAACACCATGAGGCCCAACAGAGCAAATCAAATAGGCAAGGCAAGAAATTAAAAGGAGAAGGTGAAAAAGTAAAAAGAGTCAACAAAAGGCCAATAACATGTCAATAATAAGTCAGTACATACCAGTTATAACCAGCATTGTCAATGGCCTCAACTCACCAATCAAGAGAAATAGACTGGCAAAATGGAATAAGAAGCAAAATCCAATAATATGTTGTATACAAGAAACACACCTAGTGCAAAAAGAAGCCCATAGACTGAAAGTGAAAAGATAGAAAACAATTCTCCATGTGACAGGAGCCCAGAAAAAAATAGGGGTAGCAATCTTATTTGCAGACAAAGTAAATTTCAAACCAAAACTGATCCTAGTATTATGGATGTAGGACGGTACTATATCATACCTCTATGAATGTAAAATATCTTGTACCTGCTTTATGATACATAGTAGGGACTGTGCTTTATCAAGCTACATTTAATGATATTACTCTAGAATGTTCTCTTTCCAGATGATGATTAAGAGGCTAGTAGAAAAAATGGTGCCAGGTACCACAACAGCAACAGAACTTTGCTGTTTTCTGGATATTATTTTTTTCTTTGTTTTTTTTTTT
>NW_022900940.1:21721350-21753590 GCF_012274545.1 Fukomys damarensis | reverse complement strand
ATATATATATATAAATTGAATTTTGGGAAACTTTAATGGTGCTGCCCATTTTGGAAAAAGTCATCCCAATTTACTGTGTTGAGTTAGCATTGTACAGAAATGGACAACCATACTGGTCTAGAAATGTTAATTTATTTTTATTTTTATTTTTTATTTTTTTTCCATGTGTACAGGGGTAACACATCGTACTAAATATGTAAGGTCATATCTACGTGGGTTTGATTACAGAAACTAATAAAGTATTCTCTAAATAATGAAAAACAGGATAAGATAAGACTATAAGAGCGAGAAGCAATTTAAATATGTTCAGGGACCATTTTCATCTCCAGAATTAAGGATTATTTTAATGTTACATCATTGCCTTTTCTCTTTTACTTTCCTTTTTAGTTTTATTTTAGGATTCCCTATTTTTAATGTTCATACAGAGATTTCTTTAACTGAAATACCGAATAATTTCTTTGATGTGAAAAACTATAACAGTACACAGGATCCTAATGAGATAATTAATAATGTGAAATAGGAAGTAAAGGGCTAAAGGTGTAAGGAAAGTGGGAAGGGTGGGGGAAAAGTAATAAGGGAGAGGAAAAAAATATGAGAAACTGAAAAAATGGAAATAAAGTGTTTGTAAATGAGGAGGGGAGGAGGGGGTGAAGGGAGGGCAGGAACAAGGGGAAAAAATGAGAATCAAGACCTATTATGTAAAGGTACAGAATTCCAATGATGAATGTAATTGTTTTGTATACCTAGATTGTACCAATAAACTCAATAAAAAGAAAAAAATATATATGTATAGGCAAAAACATAGGGCAAAAGGCTTTAACATAAAGTTACTGCTTTCATTCTCACCTATTACAGGATTTACATGGAATGGCAACTAATGAAATGATAACTTTAAATAACAAATACAAAAATCACATTTGATCATCTTGCTTAGTTTTATTTTAATACTAAACCAGTTATCTGAATTAGTTTCAGCTTATATGAGAGAAAACCCAAATTAACAATGAAGAAAACTTGCATGTGACAAGGTTTCATTCACACACATATCACACACAAACGTGCATACAGATACACACAAAGGCAGTCTGAAATTGGTAATGGAGAGTCTATGAAATCCTCAAGAACAGAAGTTAAGTTTTCCATGTCTCCACCCCTAAGACCTCTGGCTACATGGGCTAAGGTAGTCATTGGAGGCCCAGCCATCCTATTTGCATTCCAACCAGCAAAATAAGAGGGTTGGGAGAAAAGAGAGAAAAAGATGTGCCAGCAAACTTTTAAACCCATCTTCCCAGTAGCAGCCATACAACTCTCCTCCTTGTATCTTGTGAGGAAGAATTTAGTTGTAGGACTATAGCTAGGTGCAAGGGAGACTGGAAGCAGGGAAGTGTTTGTTTGACCCAGGGGCTATGGATCAAGCTAAAAGCAGAGCTTTTAGTGTCCATAATGAAGAGATGTTGGGATAAGTAGCTAACAGTCTACTTCAGATCAATTCACACATGACACTACTTTTAAAGGGTAGGTGCAAAGTGCAGTTTTCAGAAATTTAATAAATTGGTTGTAAGAGGTGGCGGGGGGGAGTAAAAAGGAGAAAAGAATGGGAAAGTGATAGTATGCATGAAAATATAGTTCTTTAAAAGAAATTACAGTTCTTTAAAAATACCTTTTGCCAAGCATAGTGGTATATGCCTGTGATCCCAGCTTCTTGGGAGGTTTGGGGAAAAGATCACAAGTTCAAGGCCATCCTGGACAACTATGTAAGAGCCTGTCTCATAATTAAACATTTTTTAAAAACTAGGGATGTAGCTCAGTCCAAATCCTTACTACTACTCCTCACACAAAAATATACATGAATGCTGTAATCTAGTTAGTAAATGTGTTTTTCACAGGAATATGGGGCAGCAGTTCTGACACTGCTTTATGTGTACACTAGAGCTGAATAAATAAGTATATTGTATTTGATGAAAATCTCATTTTCGCATCAATGGAGAAAAAGTTGCAAATAAGGAACACTGGTATGTTAGATGTACCACCATAAAATCATGGTTTCTAAATATACAGGTAAAGATACAGAAGTGCAGGGGTGTGTGTGTGTGTGTGTGTGTGTGTGTGTGTGTATGTGTGTGGTTTCATATACATACATATGTCTTCTAGATTTTTCCATAGGAATAGCCAAGAAGTAATGAAATTTAAGTAGCACGGAGCACACTTATAACTCAGATATTGATTTCTAGACACCATTCTTCAGTAAAAAGAACTCGAATCCATGGAGAAGTGGTTGATGGCAAGGCTGGGAAACGGAAAACACAAGTGAGCCCAAAATATGTTATGGTACCAGCAAGTAAAGATACATCCCCAAAGGAGACAGGAGTGAGCTGACCTGAAGGAACTCTTAATGACCAAAATTAGAATAATTTTAGCAAATAAAAATGATTATGTTTGATTAAAACCCATAAAATAACTCTGCCATAAAAACAGATAAAGTTGAGTCATTTGTGGAAACTGAATGAACTTGGAACCAAAAACTAAGTGAAACAAAGTAGACACCCAAGTTTAAATATTGCATGCCTTCTCTTATATGAGAAACCCAAGTATGAATAGAGTAAAATAATAGATTATAGAAAGTAATGGATCTTTCTTGAGAAAGGCATCATGAAATGGAAGAGGGGGAGGATTGAAGGAAAAGGAGATGAAAAAATAAATTAAGATGTGTTATATACATGTACCAACTCACCACAAGGAATGTAAACATTATATACTACAAACATGTGCTAATAAAAAAATGAAAAAGGCAAAATCACAACAAACACTGACAAAAACCAGATCATTAGTATCTATTATAAAAACTATACCCCAACAAACCAGAGAATCTTGAAGAAATAGATGGATTTCTAGACATGTTTGAATTACTAAAACTGAACCAAGAAGATATAAAAACTCTGATCAGTGCATTCACAGGCAATGAAATTGAGGCAGTAATAAGCAACCTAACAAAAAAGAAAAGCCCAGGATCTGATAGGTTTATTGCTGAATCCACAAGAACTTCGGGGAGGATATAACACCAATACTCCTCAGATTCTTTAACGAAATTGAAAGGGAAGACATACTTTCAGACTCATTCAGGAACATTAGCATGACTCTGATTCCAAAACCAGCAGGGACCCTACTTAAAAAGAAAAGTACAGGCCAATCTCTTTAATGAACACAGAGTAAAAATCCTCAGCAATGCACTGGCAAACAGTACGCAACAATCAGCCAAAAGATTATACATCATGACCAAGTAAGCTGCAGAGAGGCAAGGACACTCAACATTTGCAGATCAGTAAATGTAATACACCACATAAACAGAAGCAAGCATCAAAAATCACATGGTCATCTGAATAGACGCAAAAGACTAACAGAATCTAACATCCATTCATGATTTCTTTAAAAACCTGAAGAAAATATATGTAGAAGGACTTCATCTCAGTAAAAGCCACTTACAACAAAGCTACCATCAACATCATATTACATGGGAAAAGCTTAAGGCTTTCCCCCTAAAATCAGGAAAAAGAATTGGGATGTGTTCTGCATATGTACCTACTCCACACAAGGACTGTAAACATTATGTGCTATGAACATGTATAAAGAAAAAAAAAAAGGAAAGAGAAGAGATGGGTGCTTTAAGAGACTATAAAAAAACGAAAAGACAACCCACAAAATGGGAAAAAGGCTTATAAATCCTATAACTGACTTTTTCAAAAGAATTGTAAATCATATATCTGATAAAAGACATATTCAGAATATATAAAGAACATATAACTCAATGATAAAAAGACAACTCATTTTAAAATGGACAAAGAAGCCAAATATAGTGGCACATACCTATAATCCCAACTATTTGGGAGGGTAGGCACAAGGATTAAAATTTCAAGGCCAACCTGGGTAACCTAGAGAGACACTGTCTTAAAATAAAATTTTGTGGCCGGGGATTTAACTCAGTGGCACCACACCTGCCTGGCAAGTGGAAGGTCCCAAGATTGATTCCTGGTACCAAAAAAATAAGTAAAATAAAATTTTGCAAAAGGGCTAGAGGGCTGGGGATGTAGGTCACTGGTACAGTGCTTGCCTAATAAAAGACCTAGTGTTTCACTCTCCAGCAACACACACATGTGCGTGCACACATACACACGTACACAATGGCTCAGAATACAGTAGTCATTCATTTAGAGAAAACCTACAAATTGTCAAGAAGCGTATGAAAAAATGTCCAACATCCTAATCAACAAGAATATGACAAGGAAAACTATAATAATACGACCCAGGTATGGTCATATTGGTGAACCATGGTGAACTATGCCTGTAATCTCAGCACTCAGGGAGGCTGAGGCAAAAGAATCACAAGTTTGAGCCCAACATGGGCAACTTAGCAAGACCCCGTTTCAAAATTAAAAATAAAAAAGAGGCTGAGGATGCAGCTTAGTGTGAAGGCCCTGGGTTCAATCCCCAGTAAAACAAACAAACAAACTATAATAATACATAAAAAATGATAAGGCCAGCCTGTCTACATAGTGAGTTCAAGGCCAGCCTGAATTACATAGCGAGACCCTGTCTCAAAAAAAAGATAAAGTTTTATGAGGATGTGGAATAGGAACAAAAAATGGTACAGTCAATTGCAAGTTTGGAAGTTCCACAAGAGACTAAACAGCCAGTTGAACTTAGCAATTCCACTCATAGGTATACACCCAAGACGATTGAAAACATGCCCCACAGATACTCACACATGAATATTCATAGTAATGTTATTCATGATAACCAAAATGTGGAAAGAGCCCATGTGGCCATCACCTGGTGAACAAACAAAATTTGGACATCTCAGCCACGAGAAGCAATGAAGTACTGATATGTACTACAACATGGATAAAGCTTGAAAATACTATGCTAAGTGAAAGAAGCCAGTCATAAAGGTCACAAATGGGATGATTCCCTCTATGTGAGATATCCATATAGGTGAATTCATAAAGGCAGAAGGCAAATCAGCGATTTCAGGAGTTGGAAGGAATGGAGGATAAGTGGTAAGGGGTACAGGGTTTCTTTCCGGGGTAATGAAAATGTTCTGAAATTAAGATAGTTGTGATGGTTCTATAACTTTGTGACTATACAAAAACTGACAAGTGTACACTTTCCTTTTTTTTCCTCCAGGACTGAGGATTGAGCCATGGCCTTTGCACTGAACTAGTATCTCCTGTCCTTTTCTTTTTAAGAAATAGGCTCTGGCTAAAGCACTAAATTGCCCAGGCTGGGCTTGAACTTGCAAACTTCCTGCCTCAGCTTTCCAGAGTTCTGGGATTGTAGGTGTGTGTAACCATATCCAACTAATTGTAGATTTTAAATGGGTGAATTGTATTGTATATAAATTATATCCCAATACAGATTTTAGGAAAAAGTAGCAAGCATAGGTTAGAAACTGGTGAACAGAGGGTATATCTAAAACACATAAAGCAACAATGAGAGAATTGAAAGCATGATAAAATTATAATAATGGACAATCACAGGGGTTGTATGCTCCCACTTGTACACATGGAATAATTTTAATACAAAAAAGATGAAGCTCTGAACCTAGGAATCTTGTGTCGCTGCTTACCGAGACAGGCTTCTGTCCCTTCTATCATGCTCTTAATAAATTGCGTTCTTTGTTAAAATTTTTTTTTAAAAAGATGAAGAATGGGAGTTGACTAAAACATACTGAATACATAAAAAGCCACAAACTTAGAGTAATTTTTAGAAAGAGATTAGTCCTGAAGATTACTAGGACGTAATCAATTCATTCCTCTGAAAATTGATAAGTACAGGGAAAGAACTAAATATCATGCCTTTCAAATATGAAGTAAATTTCAATATAACCAAATAACCCTGTGGATAAGGGAAAGAAAAATGCTAGGTAAGGGGCTGGGGATGTAGCTCAGCAGCACAGTACCTGCCTGGCAAGCATGAAAGCCTGAGTTTGATCCCTGGTATCAAAAACAAAAATGTGAGCTAAGGGTGGGAAGTAGGCCAGGTGTCTAGGGCATACAACTCAAGTGGGGGGTCTCACATAACCTCCACTCAGGTTAACAAATGCTGGATCATCCAGTTTGGAAAATCATTGATGCCTCTAAAACCACATAAAACCACAAGCATGAAGAGCTGGAGGTATAGATCAGTGGTATAGTATTGCCTAGCATACATGAGGCCTTGGATTTGATCCCTGGCTCTGCAAAACTAAACTGATTAAAACATTTAAAGATACAATATAGGGCCAGAGATTTAGCTCAGTGGTTCCACCGCCTGCCTCGCAAGTGCAAGATCCCGAGTTTGATCCCTGGTACCAAAAAATAAAATAAAATAAAGTCACAGTGTGAAAAGATGACTGGAAATAAACAAAAGTAAGTATCACTACTTAAACCCAAAATCAATCTTCAAGTGTTAGTACAGTCAGGAAAGGCTCTTTGGGAAAATGATGCCTGGGTTCCTTTGGAGGGTTGTGGCATTGACTATAAAAGATAATGTGTGGCAGATAGAGACTGAGGAGGGATTACAGGGAGGTGCAAAGCAGATGGTGACTCTGGAGAACCCCAAGTAGGACAGCAGAAGTGAAGGGCATGGAAAAAGATGCTAGAGGTCAAAGCTAGATTGTGAAGGGTCAAAATCATCATTTTAGGGAGTCTGGACTTTGAACTAAGAACAATGGATTGTTTTAAATGGGTGCAGACAAGATCTTATTAGCATCAAAAAAATCTCCAGCCAAGTGAAAGTGTGACAGTTGTGCTAGTCTCAGCGAGAGAGGGATGGTGTGGGATGGGTCTGTCATATCAAACAGGTGAAATCTACACACTTCAGTTGGTTGAACCAGAGAGTGAAATGGAGAACTGGGAGAGGCTGTTTCAGTTATCTACTGCTATTCAACAAAGTATCTCAAAACTTAAAGATTTTGAAGAACATGGATATCGACCCACAAAACAATAATATTGTACTATTCTCATATATATATATATGTGTGTGTGTGTGTGTGTGTGTGTGTGTATTCAAAATTAACAAAGACTCAAATGTAAGAGCTAAAACTATAGTTTTGTAGTTTTATAATCCTTAGAAGAATATATAGGAGTAAAGTTTCATGGGCTTGGATTAGGCAATTTATTAAATTTTACACTAAAAGCAAAAGTGACAAAAGAAAAAATATATTAATTAGACTCCATCAAGATGAAACAGTTTTGCACTTCAGCTCAGTGGTAGATGAATCTCATAGTGCTGAGCAACAGATGCTAGACCCTAAAGAAAATATACGACACAACCATTTACACTAAGTTCAAAGATAGATGAATCTAATATGTAGTGTTAGACATCAGGATAATTATGATCCTTGTGTGTGGTTGGGAAGATGTAGAAGGCAGGCTTCCAAGTAAAAGAAGTATTCTGTCCTTTTTCTAGGTTCTAGTTACATGAAAGTGTTTAATTTAAGAAAATTTAACAAACTGTACTTATGGGTATTTCATTTGAATAAAAAAAGTTTTTAAGTGGTTGTGGTATCACACGCTATAATCCTAGCAGTCTGGGAGGCTGAAACAAGAATGTCACAAATTCAGCCGGGCGTGGTGGAGCATGCCTGTAATCCCAGTACTCAGGAGGCTGAGGCAGGAGGATCGCTGTGAGTTCGAGACCTGCCTGGGCTACATAGTGAGTTCCAGGTCAGTCTCAACTACATAGTGAGACCCTGTCTCAAAAAACAAAAACAAAAACACAAAAAATGAATGTCACAAGTTCAAGGCTAGCCTGGGCAATTTAGTGGCCTAAAAAGAACCTGCCTCAAAACTTTGGAAAGGGCTGTAGATGTTGTTAGTGTGAAGGCCTTGGGTTCAAGCAACATTCAAAAAAAAAAAAAAAACTTTCAAACTGGGCACAGTGGTACATTGCCTGTTACCTATAATCTCAGCACTCAGGAAGTGGAGGCAGGAAAATTCCAAGTTCAAGGTCAACCTCACATTTTGGATCCTATTTTTAAAAAAAGGTTTAAAAATATAAGCAGGTGGGCTGGGGATTTAGCTGTTTCCACTGCCTGCCTAACAAGCTCAAGGTCCCGAGTTCTATCCTCAGTACAAAAATAAATAAATAAAAGTGGGTAACCACGTCAAAGGGGCACAAGAGCGAATCTGAAAAAATAATCTAACAAAGCTGGGATAATTTGAGCAATAAAATTACTGTAATATTTGTTATGGCTTAGATCTAAAATGGCTTCATGCATTGATGAGTTCAGTACTTCATGTGCTATTAGGAGGTGGGGTCTGGTCCAAGGCCAATTGCTGGGGTACAATGACCTGAAAGGGTATATTCTCGACACCTGCTTTTCTCTTCACTGGCTGCTTCCTGGTTGCCATGCAGTGAGCAGCTCTCTTCCACCAGGCCTTCTAAGATGCTGTTTCTGCCTTAGAGTGAGCAGACACTGGACTGAACCCACTGGAGAGTGAGTTTAAATAAACCTTTCTTCTTCAAGTTGTGGGTGTGTTATTTTGTCCCAGTGACAGGAAAGTGACTAATACAGTATTAAGATTTTCCTCAAAAGCATAAATAACCATGAGTCCATACTGGTATGATAAATGCGAGATGAGGAAAATCTCTATTGCAGAAGATGATTTATTCACATACTTGCTTCCAAAGAACAGTGTGGCAGTTTCAACATCTAGTGTGGGTCCTTGCTTTAGTAAGGATGAAAATTAAAACTAAAGCACAGATTTACAGGAAACAAACGGCTTTCATTGGAAAGTCAGAGGAAAGATAGGAAAGGACTCCAGCTTGAGTATCCGGAGGAGTGCACACCCACAGAACAAGAGGCCAGCTTTTATGATTAGCAGCTGGCTTGGGGTCTGGTGGTCGTTACCTCAGTCCGTTTCCTAGCTTTGGAATCCTCACGGTTTGAGAGGCAGTTGCATTTCCATGAAATGATTGCTCAAGGTGGTTTTCAGTCCCCAGGTGACCTTCAGTTTTGGGTGATGACTGGAGAATTGTGGGTGTAGTTGAATGTCCTTGTAAATCTCTTACTTTGGTGTCCTCACTCTTTAGATGAGAATATATAAATTCAGAGCTAATCAGCCTTGTTTTGCCAACTTTTAGACAGAGGCTCCCTAAAAATTAACAGACCTATATGCAGAGTTGAGAAATCATTTGATCCAAAGTTTTACAGTAACAAAAGAAACAAAATGAAGGTCAGGCTTTTGCCAGGCGTTGTGCAATTACATGTAAACTGAGGAACTAGAATTTGACCCTGATATCTTAGCCAGGATAGCAAAAGGCGAACACCGCTTCTTCCGGGTGCGAAAAGCCCAGACACTACACCCAGCGCGCATGTCCGACCTGGCGCGCACGCGCCTGTGGCTGGAGCGGGGCGTGGCGGCAAAGAGTGAGGCGGAGCCAGCCGCAATTCCCACGCCTAGATTGTGGGCGCGGCTGGCCCGGTTCCCGGAAGTAGTGTGTACGGGGACACCTCAGGGCGGAAGCTGTGTAAAGCGAGAGGCAGTGGTGTTGCCTGGGCGGAGACGCTGCTGCTGTTGCTAGACTACGCAAACTAGCCTTCGTCACTTCCTCAGCCCGCCGGCTGCCCACTCCTTAGGCCGGAACAAGGGTGCCAGGATCCTGAGTAGGCTCAGAGTTGTCCTCCGAAGTCCAGGACAGCGGCCAGCCGGGCGGCGGGAGTCGGGGCCACGCCACCTGCAGGGAAGAACCCAATCCGAGGCAGGAAGATGGCTGCAGACAAGCCTGCAGGTAAGGCGGCGGGACGCGCGGGGGCGGGCAGAGCCGGCGCAGCGGTCGTGGCTTCCGTGGGACGAAGGAGTGGAGACTTGGCGGGCACCTCTACTTTGGGCTTGCATTTGTATCTTTTATCCCCTACCCGGGCTTTCGCTGACGGGAGTCAGGGTCACAGGTCCGGTAGTTTTCTACTTGGGTGCAATATGAATCCACAACTGACCGCCTTTGCTCTGGTCTTCAGCATAACTTTGGCCTAAATCACTTACATGTATTTTGCCCCTTCATAGACTCTGCGACTACCCAGTGGGATTGGCAGACCGAGGAAGGTCATCCCGGGGCGCACCTTGCCTTAGGGTCCTGTAGCTCGGGTCGGAATGCAACTATGCTGTTTCGGGCACCTGAAGCTGCCTCTGGTCTGTGAGGACCTGTGGAATTTAACTTTGTGGCAACCACGCATTTAAATACGCGAGAAGCTGCAGTGTCTCTTCTTGTCTGTGCTTTCCAATAACTTCGTTTAGCACCTGTTTTTCCCTCGTTCCTCATTATTAACTCCTCAGTCTGGATAATTTTCTGTATGAATTGTTTACCTCATTCCTAGAATCTCCACCATTAAGGAATACAATTCTTTCCAGCCTACTTCTACGAATGACTGGCACATGACTTGCAAGCAGTTAATAGTCTCTGTGGCATCCAGGTTTTATTGGAAGGAACTGAGGTGAAAGGATTTAGAAGTGATCAACACACTTTTTACAGAGAAAATTAATTTGAAAAAAAAATTTCATTGTGCCGTGAATTTTAATGGGTCTTGATCTTAACAACTGACAAATGAACCTCGATTTGAAATTAAAGTGAACCAATCCTGGTACAAGTACAGAATAATAAATTATTAGAAAGAGATCAGCGATGTAGCTCAGTGGTAGACTGCTTGCCCAGGATGTAAGAGGCCCTCTGAGTTCGACCCTGACACTACACACACACACACACACACACACACACACACACACGCAAAATGACTGGAAAATCTCAGTAATCTGCTAAGATGACAAAAGGTTTAGAAAGTGAGAATGCTATGGAATTTTAGATAGATTGGTCAAAGAAGCCCTCTGGTTAGGTGAGACTTGAGCAGAGAGCTGAGTAAAATGGAAGAGCCATATAGAATGGGGAGAGGAGGATCAGAGGCATGTCACAGGCAGGGAACAAGCATAGCTTGTCCAAGATTGGACAAGGAGATTACATCTTTAGGACAGTGCCAGGTATACTATGCCTCCTTCACCACCCATTGCATTTATTTGCCTGGAACCAACTTTTTAGACCTGTAACCCATCCAGTTTTCAAGTCCTAACTTAGTTCTTTCTCTACCTATCTTTTCATTTCATTCACAACGCTTGAGAGTAGGCGCTATCTTAGATGTTGAAATGAATAATGACATACTACCTGCCTTTGAGGACCTGTTCTTCAGTCCGTTAGTGGTAACAGACCTATCGTAGTTGTAGTCCCATTTGGTAAATGCTGTGCAGTATTTATAATTGAAAAATATGGTTCAGAGTTTGTAAGAAACTTTTCTGTGGTAAAGTTCAATTGGTATAAAGTAGATAGTTTTCAGTGTGATTTCCTTGAATCTCTCTGCTCCATGCCATCTCCATTTCAACTAATGTGGTTTTTACCTTATCTCCCAATATGATTTATTTCACATTAAGTCGCCCTTTGTGTGTGTGTGTGTGTGTGTGTGTGTGTGTGTGTGTGTGGGGGTGGTATTGGGGAGTGAGCCCAAGGCTTTCACATGGAGCTGCCTTTTCTGCCCTTTTTTGAGACTGGGTCTCACTAAGCTGGAAAGTTAGCCAAGGTGGGCTCCAATTTTCTATCCTCCTGCCTCAGCCCCACAGAGTGCTGGAATCACAGGTGCTGGACCTTTAGTTCAGTGTTAAAATGTTTACCTGGCATGCTCAAGGGTTAAATCCTCAGCACTAAAAAAACGAAGGTAAATGACCTGATCTTGTAGGCTTAAGTGAAGCAAGACTAGAAAACAGAAAATACCTAGGGCTGTTAAATTTATATTGTGATATTAATGTATTCTGTAAATGCTTCTTTGCCAGCTACTACTTTACAGTGGACTAGAGACAAAGGCAAAGTATGTGTCTTAGCGGAGTCTTCTGTTTAGTATAAAAGATATAAACATGTAAGTAAAATAAAAAATGTGTATGATTTAAGGTTGTGGTAAATACTCTGAAAAAAAGAAAAATAAATGTGATGGCCTGGATGTGGTTTGAGTGTGTCCCTCAAGACTCATATGTTGGAATCCTGATCTCCAAATCAGAAGTATTAAGATATGACACAGGAGGCAGGGGTTATAACTCAGTGGCAAAGTGTGTGCTTATCACGCACGAGGTGCTGGGTTCAATCTGAACAAAAGGGGTGATGGAACCTTTGTGAGGTGGAGCCTAGTGGGAGATGATCATGTCACTGGGGTGCTGCCTTTTGAAAGGACCTTGGTTGTTCTGTGAGTTACAGAATTGCAAGCCTGATCTGACCCTGTCTGGCTTCCTGTCCTGCTGTGTGCTTTCTGCCTCACAGATGTTCTTTGGCTGTGATGCTATCTGTACAGGAAGCCCCTGACCAGACTTCATGGACTTCAGAGATCATGGACTTTCAGCCTTCAAAACTGAACTAAATAAGCCTCTTCTTTACAAAATACATGGCCTCAAGCCAGGGATTTAGCTCAGTGGCACTGCGCCTGCCTCACAAGCACAAGGTTATATGTTCAATCCCTGGTACCAAAAAAACAAAAACAAAAAAACTTTTTAAATATATGGGCATACATGTATCTGTATAAAATACACACCTCTGTCTTGTCATCTATACATCAGAGAGATGAATAAATATGTTGTGCAGCACTGCCCTGCTATTTGCTTTTGTCAAGGTCCAGTAAGAAATCTGCATGATTTGGATTTTTTTCAACTTTTTATAGCAAATCATTTCATACATATAAAAAATTTGAAAAAAGAAAGTGTCCGTGGTGGCTCATGCCTGTAATTCCAGTATTTGGGAGGCTGAGGCAGAAGGACACATATTCAAATGTAGTCTGAACTACTATTAGTAGTTCAATAATAGCATAGACCCTATTTCAAAAGAGAAAATCCATATACCCATTTCATAGCTCAACAATCATTATGTTTTGCTATATTTGCTTCCTTTATATTATAAACATCAGGACACTTCATTTCTTAATACTTCAGTATTAAGTATGCATTTCTTTAAAAAAGGACATTAACAGAAGCACAATGCCATTTTCATACTTTAGTTAATGTGTTCAGTATAGAAAACTGTTCCCAGTGTTATTCAGAAAATATGCTTTTAAGCTATGCTTTTTAAACCAGAATGCTATTAAGGTTCATACATTTTATTTTATCTCTTGAATTTTCAATGTATTTTTTTATTTTTTGACAAAGTTTTGGTTTTTTTTTTTAAGAGACTGAGTTTTTTTTGCGGGGGTTGTGTTTGTTTTTTCTCCTTGCAGAAGAGTCTTACTTTGTGGTTCAGGCTGACCTTGAACTCACTATGTCCAGCCCAAGCTGGACTTGAACTCTAGGTGATTCTGCCTCAGCCTCCTAAGTACTGGGATTACAGGTGTGAGCCACCACACCTGGCTGAGTCAGTTATTTTATACACACCCAACATTCCGGATTGGTCTGATTGTTTCTTCCTGGTATCCTTTAATTAGCTTCTTTATCTCCTGTATTTTCATGAATTGAAATTTAGGATTAGGTTTAACATATTTTATATGTTATTTATGTTACTTATTTTTAGGTTTAATATGGTTAACATTTTCAAGATACTTTGCATGTGATATTATTCCCTGGCCCAGGAAATGTTCTAGGTTAAGCACTTTACTAAAATTGAACAAATAGTAAATTTTTTCAGTAGTTAGAATTTTTTTCTTTGAAGGTGTTTAGCTTTGTGAATGGGCTCAAATATGTGTAACAGCCCTTTAAAATAACACCTTAAAATAGAATAAGATGCCTAAGTTGATGTAAAGATTTGGAAAGAAGGTAGGCTTTTTGAATTTGTGACTTTAAAAAATCAAGTGTGTGTTTGTGTGTTTTTGTGTGTGTGTGTGTGTGTGTGTGTGTGTGTGTGTGTGTGTGTGTATTAAATCTAAAGTAGGGCTGGGGAATTGGCTCAGTGTTTCCACCGCCTGCCTCACAAGCTCAAGGACCGGAGTTCAATCCCTGGTACCAAAAAAAAAAAAAAATCTAAAGTAAATCTCCATCATTTTTATGCATTAAAAACTGCTCTTAGGGCTGGGCATGATGGTGCATGCTTGTAATCCTATCAGTCGGGAGGCCAAGGCAGGAGGATCCCTGCAAGTTCAGGCCTATCGTGGGCTAAATAGTGAGTTCAGGTTCAACCTAAACTACATAGCAATACCCTGTCTCAACAAAACAAAACAGAAAAGCTGCTCTTAGGTGCACTCGCCAACAGTGACAGCTTCTACTTTAAAATGTACTGTTACTGTTGATTTAAATTTCTGTTCCTCTGTTTCGGTAGTATTAGACAAAATATTCATGTATATAGCATTGCTGGTTATGAATGGCTTGTCTTTCAGGCTTGAGAATATGTCTTGTCCCATTTCTCAGCTTCTCTTCTCCAGTCCAAAATGGAGGGAACATGGTTTATAGAACATAGCTCCTTTGACCATGTGTTATTTCTTACTGCTACGTAAAAATCAACCATTTATATGTTTGGAGATTATTGTTGTTTGGTACTGGGAATTAGACCCTGGGCCTTTACACTGAACTACATTGTCAGCCCCTTTTTCATTTTTATTTTGAGACACTAATTCACTGTGTGGCCAGGCAGGTCTTGAGTTTGCCACCTTCTTGCCTCAGCTTCTCAGCATGTGGGATTACAGCTGTAGACCACGACCCTTTACTGTGTTGGGTTTTGATGAGTGAGGATTATTCTTCAGATTGAAAGCACATGTGAGGTGTTTTAACCTCAGCTACCTGGTGACTTTAGCGTGCCTGATTTTTTTGTTGCTGTTGCAAAGTTTTTCTTATTAAAAACTTTCCTTCATGAAGGCATCAGTATTTTGTGACAATAAAAACCGAATTCCTTTAAAAAAAAAAACTTTCCTGAATATTATTAGGGCTACATTTTGACAGTGTAGCATGCAGTCGTCCTCCAATCAGATTTGAATTGCTAATATTCTGTTTTGGAATGTGTCTGTACCTTCAGTTAACTGACTTTTTCAGTTTTAAAAAAGCAGCGCTTTTCTTTCCTACTTTGTTAAAAGCCTAAAAGGCAACTGTTTGGCTAGAAATGAAGTCTATTGGCTTAAAGACTGTCAAGGTGTGTGGGTCAAAGAGTTCTGTACACCTAGCAGATCAGGCATGTTCATTAAGCCAAACTAGAAGGAAAGTCAGGCTTATGGATGAACGGTCACATGTGCTTTCAATTGGCAATGGAGACTGCTTTTGGACAAATAAAGACATGTTGTGGAATTATGTGCAGACTCTCTCTGGTAAGAATTTAGCAGTTGCAATGATTGTTTTTTAAAACATTTGGGAAGATGATTACAGCCGGGCATGGAGGAGCACCTCTGTATTCCCAGCACTCAAGAGACTATGGCAGGAGGATCACTGCAAGTTTGAGGTCAGCCTGGGCTACATAGTGAGTTCAAGACCAGCCTGAACTACACAGCAAGTTCCTGTCTCAAACCAGAAAAATAAAGACAAAGAAAAACTGATTGAAAAAGTTAATGCCTATCTCTTAAAGAAAATTGAAAAATATACAAAAACACAGTAAGGAAAAAAGTAATAGTCCCATTGAGGTTTGTTTTTGTTTAGAAAAAGAAGAGTTTTACCCTCAAATAGCAGAATTAGATAAAGTAATGGCTTGTAAGCATGTGGATGAAAGTTTATGGAGACCAGTCCTCTGAAATATATGCAGAAATGTAGATATTGGAGTCTCTTGTCAGCTTTAGTGGCTAGCTTATTTATCTTGAAGTTGGCTTCTGTCCTTTCCTGGAGGATTTTGAGGGACTTTCACATTTCCTAGGGGATGATGACAGCAGTGCCTACATGAGCCACTCTGCTTTTAGTGGAAAATAAAAGCTTGGTAAACTGTAGAGTATTTCGTCTGACCTGTATTTCTGAGTCACTCTGACAGGTGGGCCCAAAAGTCCCATTAAAGAATTTTATTTAGAAGAAGGGATGGGAATAAGTTGATGTCAAACAAAGACTTGTTGACATTTAGTTTAAATTTATTGCCTTATGTGGGAAGATAAATTTCTTAAATGTTTCTAAGTTCTTCTTTTCCCTAGAATCTTAAATGATAAAATAAATATATAAAATATATTTACGTTCATTGTTAAAACTTTATGAATCAAAGATTCTGCTTCAATCTAACAATATCTTTTTTTCTGGGTCCCTAAAATCCCATGTCACATTTTTAATGCTGTTTTTACCTTCCCCTGAGCTAGGGTCTTGCTAAGTTGCCCAGACTGGGCTTGAACTTGTGTCCTCCTGCTTCAGCCTCCTAAGTAGCTATATAGGCATTTGCCAGCACACCTGGCCTATGCATTTTCTTAAATTTTTATTTTATTTTATTTCAGTACTGGGCACTGAACCCAGAACCTTTACACTGAGCTATACCCCAGCCCTTGGTTTTGTCTTGTTTTGTTTGTTTGGTGTGTGTTTTTTGTTCTTTGTTTTGAGATGGGGCCTCACTAAGTCACTAAATTTCCAGGGCTGAGCCCTAATTTGGCAGTCCTAATGCCTCAATCTCCCAAGTAGCTAGGATTATAGGCATATGTGCTGTGCCTTGCATATACATTTTAAAGTAATTGATACTTACTATTTTTGAATACCGGAAACATTTTGCCAAACAGGTATTTAAACAGTTTATAACTTTGCAGTCAAATTCACTGTAATTGTTTTCCAAACAAAAACTGTTAGCTGGATGGCACACACCTGTAATCCCAGGACTCTGAGAAGGTAAAGCAGGATGATCCAGTTAGATTCCAGCTGGGGCAATTTGTCAATTTAGACCGCTCTTTCAAAATAGTAGACTTAGTGAGCCCCTCTCTCAAAATAATAAATAAAAGGGCTGAAATGTAAAGGCCCTGGGTTCAATATCCAGTACCAGGAAGAAGCCAAAAACAAATAAAAACAAACCTATTTAACATTGTCTTTTTAAACTGGTAAACTTTCTCTATTAATTTATTTGATTTTTCTTGTCTCTATTTGGGCTCAGTTCTTATCTTCATGCTAAAGAATTGAAATCCTCATTTAATGATCAGAAGTAGCGCTTCTGATAGCCCAAATAGCAGAATGCCCTTTTCCCCCTTGGTCCTGGGGATTGAAACTAGGGCTTCAGGCTTGCTAAGCACATGCTATACCACTGAAATAAAGGCCCAGCCCCAGAATGCCTTTTTTTTTTAAAGATAAGTCTTAAGCAGATTCTCTGAAATACAAATTATATTATGTTCTTAGTATATATGATAATTCTTAAAGGAGTGTGCATTCTTCTAGTGGTTTTATAGTGATACAAGGAGCTGTTTCATAATCAAGTCACATTAAATCTAATATTCTGTGTTTAATTTGTATATTTAAAGGGCAAATATAAGTGTATTTTAAAAAGTATAACTCCAAGAATCCTTAGTTCTGCCGAAATAGAAGGTAGATAGGAACTCATATTTTTTAAGATCCCCAGTAAAGGACAGGCCAGAGGATTGCAAGTCAAGCCTAGCCTAGGCAACTTAGCAAGACCTTGATTCAAAATAAATAAAAGTTAAAGTATGGTGGCACGCAACTGTATCCTCAGCACTCTGGGAGCTGAGAGAGGAGAACTGCAAGTTCAAGCTCATCCTGGGCAACTTAGTATGACCCTGTCGTAAAAATAAAAAAGGCTGGTCATGGTGGCATATAGTGAGTTCAATGCCAGTCTGAACTACATAATGAAACCCTGTCTCAAAAAAACATTCACACCCATAAATTAATTAATTAATTTTAAAAAGGGCCCAGGAAACATTTCAGTGTTGAGAGAACTCTAACCTTGGCACTTTGGTAGTTTCATAGAAAGATGAGAAGTAGGAACTGGGGTGCATCTCAGTGATAGAGCTTGTGCTTAGAATGCTCAAGGCCCTGGATTAGATCCCCTGCAGAGAGAGAAAGGGCAGGAGGGAGGGAGATAGAGATTGAAGTCGTGACAAACTGATTGTACCACTTTCATTTCTGAAGAACCGTAAAACTTTTGTGTTTGCAGATCAGGGAGCAGAGAAACATGAAGGGACAGGTCAGCCCTCTGGGATCACTGATCAAGAGAAGGAGCTGTCCACCAGTGCTTTCCAAGCCTTCACAGTAAGAAATGGCCTCTCTTAAATCTGCTCACATTAGGACTGTCAAGTATGAATTTGTTCACTTGAATTTTTAAATTTATAATTTTTGTTCTATATTAATTCAAGAGTTAAGGTTATAGTGAAATAGGTTTCACTGTAAAACAAAAAAGCATTTAAGAGTTTAACTAAATATGGTGAAACAAATGGAAGTAATTTAAGCCATTCTCAAGTTTTTGTGTTTTCCTAAATATGTTTTAACTCTCATACTGTTGTTTTTTTAAGTCTTTTAAACTTGTAAATATGTGGGTTAGTCTTTTCATTTCATTACTGTTAAATTCTTTGTCTTGAATGTACTATAAAGTGGAATCCCAAAAGTTTGTCAGAATTATAACCTTTCTGACGTTAAATGATATGAAAGAAAACTCTTACTTGATTACTAGAATATATGCATGTAAGCAGAAGAATTGGATACTTGCATATTCAAAGTGAATTTACCAGAAATTAAAATTTAGAGTAATTATATTACTTTTCTTGGCTAGTCTCTGCTATTTATACTCTGCTAGTAATATACGCACATATATACCAATATATCTATTATATCTACATATATATGTTATATGTGTCAATGTCAGAGAGTATTAGGGAATAAATATCCATATTTTTAAATTAATATGAATATTGCTTTATCTAGTGACTTCAATTAATGTGTTTAGAGGAAATATCTTTTTAAGAATTTTTAAGGTAAAGATGAATGAAATTATTTGGAAATGTTCTGAAAGCTGGCATGTAATTTTGTGTGTGCTTGTCTGGTTTTTGTTTTTGTTTTTTTTAGTCTGGAAATTATGATGCCTGTCTGCAACATCTTGCCTGTCTACAAGATATAAACAAAGATGATTATAAAATAATTTTGAACACAGCAGTAGCTGAGTTTTTTAAAAGTAACCAAACAACAACAGATAATTTGAGACAAACACTTAACCAGCTGAAGAATCAGGTGATACATAAATTAATTTAACTATAAAAATTTGTTATGTTAATTTGTGAAAGACAAATAGCTAAGGAAAGTAAATGTAATCTCATCTGTTGATGGCACAATTTCTGATGTATCTTTATTTATACTAATTTTGTTTGTATAAAATTATGATTCCAGATATGAAAGGTATGTTGTACATGTGCGTGTGTTTTTTCCTATTGTTTTTAATCAACTTGAACAGAATAGACTCATGCCAAATTTGAGTGAACTTTGGAGTTTGAAGAATTTAAGTAGAAGTGTATAAAGAACCTTAGCTGCTGAGATATACCTTGTTTATGTATATCTTGTAATAGCTTGATTGTCAGCAGTATTATTAGGTTGTTTTAGCATTTTGGGCTAGGAGATGGTTAATTAAATTGGAGATATTCTGATTTGAACAGGATATTGTTTTATTCTATTCAGAACAGCAACATTCCTCACATCACAGGACTAGATCTTTTCTGTTGGAGAGGGCTAAGATGGGTAAAGCTCTCAGGATCACCTGGCAGACTGGAAGTATTCCTGTGTGACAGGGCTCTGATGAGAACCTGTACACAACATCTCAGTAGACCCACAAAGCTACTGTACTTTTTCTCATTTTATACGTGGGAGACCTTGAAGGACAGATAGTATGTAAATTGTCCAAACATGCAAAGCTCTTAAATAGTAAGAGCTACAGAAACCCAGTTCTGTTTGGCTTTGGAGCTAGCACTTTTAATTACTGCTTCATGCTGTAGAGATTCTGGAGACCCTTCTGAGTCCCTGACCTATAGTCAAAATTATCTTTATACTCCACCTACTATCACCCTAAAATAAGAAATAGTTAGAAATAAGTGATCCCTTTGGGCTCTTCATAAATCTTTGTAGGACTAAGTTTAAACCCTGTTAAAATTCAACAGAATGGCAATAACCAACATTTATTGGATGCTTCTTGATACCAGATTCTTTATTAAGTAACTTTTATTCCTTATTTCATAAAATCCTCACTTTCAACCGTTGGCATAATATTTGCTGTTTCAGGGTTGGGTTGTTTGGTTTTGGGGGTCTTGTTTTGTTTTGCTTTTGGGTTTGTTTGTTGTGTTTTGTTTTTGCTGTAATAAGGATTGAACCAAAGGCCTTCTCAATGAGCTATATCCCAGCCCCCCCTTTTTGTTGTTGTGGTCATTGTTTGTTTGTTTTTGGCACTGGGGATCGAACTCTAGACCTTGTGCTTGTCAGGCAGGCAGCACAACCACTGAGCTAAATCCCCAGCCCCAGCCCTTTTAATTTTAAAAATTTGAGACAGGGTCTTAGTAAATCACTTAGCTGCCCAGACTGGGCTCAAACTCATGATCCTTCTGCCTCAACCTCTCCGGAGGGCTGGGATTATAGGTGTGTGCTGCCACCCCTGACTCGTTATTGTAGTTTCAAAAGTAGGGTTCAAGAAGTCTAATAGGGGCTGGGGATTTAGCTCAGCGGTTCAGTGGCCTACCTTGCAAGCGCAAGGACCCGAGTTCAATCCCTGGTACCAAAAAAAAAAAAGTCTGATAGTTTAAATTTACATTGCTAATGAAGGAGGAGCAGGGTTTGATTTAACAAAGCTGACCCTTTAGCCTATTGTAATTGATTTAGTCTTCATCGTATTTCAACATTTCTCCAGTATTATTGCCTGTGACTGTCTGGAATTTTAGAATCAAAGGAAAGATGATGTTTGCTGACATCTAGTCCGTGTGGCCTGTGACCCCATAACAGTTTCTTTTAGGACAAATTTCTTTGGCCTTTGAGCAGAGACTTCTGCAAATTCCCTGTTAGGCTAAGGAACTCCTTTTTTAACTTCTTTCTCCAGCATTTACTCTTATTTAAAGTTGGCTCTGTGCCTTTGAGCTTGAGTTTCCTACAGTGTTTGTTTGTGTGTTTCCTGGCTCTTTTAAGTCATACTTCTGTTCATGGTCATGCCGTGGACACACATTACCAGCCTATCCCACCTTTATTAACTTAGTGTGTTTTTGTTCTGGCTGGAGTAGTTATTTTGGTGAAGCATAGAAAATGTGGCAAAATGGAGTGGAGCCCAGAAGCAGAGTGCTTGCCTGACATTACTGAGACGCTGGATTTGAACCCCAATGGACAGAAAAGAAAAGAACATGTTGTAAAGTTATTCACGTTGTAAGTTAGTCCATGGTGAATCCAGAACAACTAATCTAACCCCCCATCTTTCTTAGCTAAAAAGTAATTTTTAGTTTATTTTCTCTCCATTATATAACTACAAGAACAGAAGTTGCCTTTCTCTGAAACTGGGATTTTCTGTTTAAAGACACCTTTGTTTTCTTTCTTAATTTTTTTTTTCTTTTTTTTTTTTGAGTATGGGGGATTTACTGGTAAGCACTCTACACTGGTTGAGCTACATCCCCAGCCCATTTTATTTTTTATTTTGTGTCAGGGTCTCAGTAAGATGCCCATGCTGGCTCAGATTTGCAGTCTTGCCTCAGTCTCCCAAGTAGCTAGGATTATAGGGGTGTATCACTACACCCAGCAGGCTGTTATTTTTTTGTTTTGTGGTACTGGGGATCAATCTCAGGACCTTGTGTTTACAAGCCAGATGCAGTGTCACTGAGCTAAATCCTGGCCCTAGCTATTATTTTTAATGTTTAAATTTTATGTTTTTATAAAAATGTAATAAGTTATGCATAGTGCACAACTTTTGCGGGGGGAGTACTGGGTGTTGAACCCAGGGCCTTTACACACTGGTCTATATTCTCAGCCCTTTTCTTTTTTCTTTTTCAGAGACAAAGTCTTGCTAATTTGCCTAGGCTGAGCTGGTGCTTGTGATCTTCCTGCTTAAGCAGTACTGCTATTACAGGCATGCGCCGTCCCACTCGTTTGCACAATATTTTTATGGGAAAAGTCTTTTTTTTTTCTTTTTTTTTGGTATCGGGGATCAAACTGGGGTCCTTGTGCTTACAAAGCAGATGCTGGAACCACTGAACTAAATCCCCGGGCCAGAAAAGTCATTTTGAGCCAGCTCCCCACAGACCCTTTTGTGACTCATGAAGCTAGAAAGTGAGGCTCTCAAGTCAGAAGCAGTATTGACAGGTAAAACAGAGAAGAAAGTCTTTACAGTAACAAGGAAGAGATCTTTGCCTGGTTCTAGGTTCTTAATAAAGTCCATCAAAATGTTTTACTTAACAGAAATTTAGTCTTATGAAACAAGTGAATGAAAAAAAATTCAGTATGTATGTGAGAGTAATTAAAAAATCTAGATGTACTGTTGAAAAAGTCAAATAAGAAATGTTTGTCTCTCCTGGAGTGTTGGCACATGCCTGTAATCCCAGCAGTGAGGGGGAATCACTAGCCAGCTTGGGCAAGAGTGAGTTCGAGGCCAGCCTGAACTACATAGAGACCCTCTCTCAAAAGAACAGAAAGAAATACTGCCCTAGCCTGGAGATATAGCCCAGTAGTAGAGCACTTGCCTAGCTTGAGGCCTTGGGTTCAATCCCCAGCAACTCAAAAGAAAAATATCAGCCAGTGTTCCCGTTTATTCATCTAAATTCTTTTACTTTTGTCCTTAATTGCCTTACTGTTGTTAGAACACATTCTTTCCATTGATTATTTTGTAGGTCCACTCAGCTGTTGAAGAAATGGATGGATTAGATGATGTTGAAAACAGTATGTTATATTATAATCAAGCAGTCATTCTTTATCATCTGCGGCAATATACAGAAGCAATAGCAGTTGGTGAAAAACTTTATCAATTCATAGAACCTTTTGGTATGTTATCTGTTGTGAAGTCCTTATATTCTTATACTGGCAAATTTCTCTGGTACTAACTTCAGCATTTGGGAGGCTGAGACAGAAGGATTGTTGTGAGTTCAAGGCCAGCTTGAATTACCAAGTAGGATCTTGTCTCAAAAAAACAATTTTTTTTTTCTCTAGTACTTTTACCTAAATAACCTAAAGCAAGAAATGATATGTCAGTATTTAAAGGAAAAACAAAGCTGTGTCACCTTTCTTAATGCTTAGAAGAGATAAAAGTTTATGACATTGGGGCCGGGGATTTAGCTCAGTGGCACCATGCCTGCCTTGAAAGCACAAGGTCCTGAATTTGAGCTCTGGTACTAGAAAAAAAAAGTTTATGACATTTAGATTGACCCAAGTTTTCTTTTAGTGTCTCTTCCTACCCATTTTTTTTTATTAGGAATACTTTTGGAAGGGCTTAATGATTTTTCTTCACTGCTTAAATATTTTCTTAGTGAGCTGGGTCCTTTCAGTGCACTTAAAGAAGAGCATTTTGGAATGTTAGAGGGCAGTGTGGATTATCATTTTCATCTGTTGCCTAACTGAAAGTATAAGACATAATTGTAGAGAAGATATTGTAGAACTGTGTAAGCTTTTTTATCATCTTACCTGGCGTACTGGTGCTGGTCTCAAGTAGAAGTAAGAAAGGTAAAGGCGGACCTGGGGTTTGGCTCAGTGGTTCTGCCGCCTGCCTTGCAAGTACTAAGGCCCAGTTTGGTCTCCGGTACCAAAAAAAAAGTAAAGGCAGATGTCAAGAGGAGCTAATGAAGCAGCAGAGGGAAAGCTGAACCCACAAAAGGGTATTAGAGGGGCTGTTGGCATCCAGCCTTCAGGCAGACCACTTTCATTTGTAATTTGCATTTTGTCCTTCTCTATATAATTCCTTTCAAAAATTAGTAAGAATTTCAAATTGGTGAAAGCCTGTTTGCTATGTGCTTACCACAGGACAAGTGGCAGGGTGTGATGGCACCCTGAGGTGCTTTGGAAAGAGTTTAGGATCCTTTCTTGCTAAGAGCTATTCCAGGGAGTCATTTTGAGGTTCTTCTTTTCTTTCCCTCAACCTTAAGGGCCTGGTGATTGGACAGGCAGGACAGGAGAGACATAGGTAAGATGTAGAGCTAGTAACTGGGAGCCAGGGATTTAGCTCAGTGGTTCCTCTGCCTGCTTCACAAGCACAAGGTTTCGAGTTCAATCCCTGGTACCAAAAATAAATAACTAGTAACCACTTGCTTCTGTGTAGCTAAGGTCAGAATTGTATCCCAAGTATTGTTCTTCTGTAAAGCTACTATGGTTTTTTAGAATTCCCCCAAATAGTTTATAAGACCTCATTCATTTGTACCATGGCTGAACAGGATATAGCAATCACTATAGTCAGTATTCAAATTGATTTGATTTTTCTTATTTTAAAAAAATTATTAAGGTAGGTTCTTATTCTGACTTTTACTACTTGGAATCTTTAAAAGATTGTATCTTTATAATAGTACTTTTAGCTTCATAGCAAAATTCAGAGAAAGGTACAGAGATGCTCCATGTGCTTCTTCCCCAACAATAATCTCCCTCTTGTTACCAGCATCTCCCATTTTGGTAAATGTACATCAGTATACTTGTTATAACATTTCATAATCACACAACATCCACGCCTTACATGAGGGCTCACTCCTGGTGGTGTGCATTCTGTGGGTTTGAATATGTATATCTGTTATAGTGTTATACATTGAGTGTTTTCATTGCCCTACAAATTCCCTGTGTTCTGTGAATTCATTCCCTGCTTTCTTCTCAATCTATGATTTTTTTATTGTCTCTGGAGTTTTGCCTTTTCCAGAACACTAAAGTTGGAATCATATTTATTCTGATCCTTCATTCAGCAGTATTTATTGGGCACAAGGGCCAGTGCTGTGGACCTGATACTTCTGGGATGTGGTGATATAGCAGAGAACAAAACAACAACTTTAACCTCATTAAGCCTGTATTCTAGTGGTAGAGAAAACACAATAACTATACATTGTGAAGTAGTTTGAATGCTGTGAAGTAAAGCTAAAATTGTTTAAGAGGATAGAGATTAACTGAGGGTGTTAGTTTTAGATATGATAATCAAACAAGGCCTGGAATGTGTCACTATTTAAAAAGAGATGTGACTAGCTGGGCATGATGTAATATGCCTGTAATCCCACCTACTAGAAGGCTGAGGCAGGAAGTTCACGAGTTTGAGCCATGTTCAATGTAGTGAGAAAGAACTGGGGATGTTGCTAAGTTGTCTCTGGGTCCAACCCTGAGTACTACCAAAACATAAAAAATTAAAATTAAGAACGAGACAAAAATTAAAGCAAAAGGAAGAGAGATTTGAATAAACAAAAGAGATAAGTCATGCGATTCTTTGGAGGAAGTCATTCTAGCTGGGGATTGTGGTAAACGGCAAGGACCTGAGGTGAGCAGCAGTGTTTGATGAGAGCAGCAGCTGAGGCTGTTGTGATTGGAATTGGTGGGGGAACTGTAGGGATAGTGTGAGAAGTATTCAGCAGCAGGACTGGTAAAGCACTGTAGCCTAGGTAAGGACTGTATCTTGAATGTGGTCAGAAGCTCTTGGAAAGTTGGCTTTAAATAGAGTCTACTCTTTTTTTTTTTTTTTTTTTTTTTTTTTTGGTATCTGGGATCGAACTCAGGACCTTGCCCTTGTGAAGAAGGCAGTGGATTCTATTCTTTAAAGGCATGAAATTTTCTCTTCTTTATTACAGCACCTGCTTTGTTTTTGGTACTGGGGATTGAACTCAGGATCTTGAACTTTCGAGGCAGGCAGCAGAACCACTAAGCTAAATCACTGGTCCTAGCTTCTTGTTTGAAAGTAAAAGAAAATCATTTGTGTCACACAAAGCTACCTTTCCTTTCTTTGTGGGGCCCTTCTTTCTTTGAAGGCTTCCTCTGTATTTCCCTCTTGGTTGTCTGTTTTCTGATACACTGCAGTCCACACCTTGCTTCTTTTGCTTGTGTAATCAAATTGTTTCTTTTTTCTATCTCTGTGATCTAGAAAGGAAATCTATTGAATAGAGTCATAGACTTTTTTAGAATTAGAAGGAACCTCAGGAGATACTGTCTTCTAGCAGATACAGTACAGTATTTTCCCACTTTGCAAGTCAGCCAGCTGATGTCTAAAGAGTTAAATAGATGTGGGTGTGGTGTGCACACTTGCAGTCTCAGCACTCAGGAGGCTGAGGCAGGAGGATTGCCACTAGTTCAAGGCCAGCCTGAACTACATAACAAGATTCTGGTTTAAAAAAAAAAAAAATTGTGTGTAAAGATCACACATTTAGTAAACAACAGATCTACTAGAATCCAGGATTCTTTCCATATAAAATAATATTCCTCATTACATGTGCCAGTGTTTAATAAATATTATACCAAAGAAGGTTCAGTCATTGAATCCCGGCTAGGAGAGGCCTTGAGCTGTCTCATAGAGTGACATTGTTAGTGTGACAAATTACTTTTACTTGTGGATCTAGGTGATAAGCTTTCATTTGAAGATTTTGGGTTTTGCTCTTTAAAGCTTTGTATGCTTTTGTGGTCTGAGATGTATGCTTCACTTTGGATTGTGACTTTCTGTTTTTGTTTTTTTTCTCCCTGTCAGAAGAAAAATTTGCCCAAGCAGTGTGTTTTTTGCTTGTAGACCTGTACATCTTAACCTACCAAGCTGAGAAAGCTTTACATCTTCTTGCTGTCCTAGAAAAAATGATATCACAGGGTAACAATAACAAAAATGGAAAGAATGAGGTAAGTATTCTGAGATAATAAGAGTAAAATTTAAAAGTATGATTAATATTTGTGGTCATGAAATCTTTTTTGTGGTATAATTCACATAAACTTTTTTTTTTTTTATTATTATAAGTACTGGGGATACAATTTTCTTTCTATCTGATGTTATCTAATTTCAAAAAAAATCTAGATACTGCAGCATTTCAGAGATGGAAAGATGTCTGCGTCAGCAATGGAAGCTATTTGATTAGAAATAGAGTTCCACTTGGGATTACAGGCAAGTGCCTCCACCCAGCTTCAACAGTATTCTTTTTGTTGTTGTTTGGGTTTTTTTTGTTTTGTTTTGTTTTGTTTTATAGCAGGGATCCAACTCAGAACCTTGCACTTGTGAGGCAGGCACAGTCCCACCGACCTAAATCCCTGGCCCATAAACTACCATTGTAAAGTGTGCAGGTCTGCTGTGCGTGGTGGCACACACCCTTAATCCCAGCTCTTAGGCAACTGAGGCAGGAGGATCACCGTGAGTTTGAGGCTAGCCTGGACTACATAGGGAGATTCTGTCACAAAACAAAACAAAACAAAACCCCCTAAAACATAAAGTGTGCATTTAAGTGGTGTTTTTTGTTTTTGTTTTTGTTTTTTTAGTATACTCACAGAATTGTACAACCGTTATCACTATCTAACTCCAGAACATTTGTATCACTTCAAAAAGAAATCCTGTACTTTCTGGCAGTCACTCTCATCTCCTCCCCACAACCTGGCAGCAACTATTCTATTTACCTGTCTGCAGATGTGCCCAGTACTGGCCATGACATGTAAATGGAGTCAGCTACTCCATTGTGGCCTTTTATGACTGGCTTCTTGAACTTACTGTGATGCTTTCAAGTTGTTACTGTGATTCTTCATGTTGTAACATGTACTTGATCCTTCTTTCATGTATTCTATCCCTTTTATGGCTGCAAATACACCACATTTTAAAAAATTCATCCATTGATAGACATTTAGATTTTCTTTCTTTGGTTTTTTAGTTTTTGTTTTGTTTTGTTTTTTTGTTTTTGCTATTGTAATGTTTCTCTGAACTTGGATATACAGATTTTTATGTGGGCGTGTTTTCAACTCTGGAGTATATATTTAGGGGTGAAATAACTAGATCATACAGTAACTATATTTAGTGTTAGGAGAAACTACCAGACTGTTTTCCAAAATGGCTGCATTATTTTACATTCTCATCAGAAAATTGCAAGGATTAGAATTTCTTCATGTTCTTGGCAACAGTTGTCTTTTTTTTTGGTACCAGGGTTTGAACTCAGGACCTTGCGCTTGCAATGCCAGCGTAGTGTCACTGAGCTAAATCCCTGGCCCAAAAGTGTATTATTCCCTACAACAAAACTAGCCCCAGGGTCGGGGATTCAGCTCAGTGGTTCCACCACCTGCCCCACAAGCATAAGTACCTGAATTCGATCCCTGGTACTTTAACAAAAAAATAGCCCCAGAGGTAGATTGAAAGACTAGCATGTTTGGGGGGCTTTTTTGTATGTTTGTCTGTTTGTTTTTGGTACTGAGGATTGAACTCATGACCTTGCATTGTGAGGCAGGTATGGTGGCCCTGAGCTAAATCCCTGGTCCTTGTCTGTCTTTTAAAAAAGTTTTATTCGCTGGGGATTTAGCTCAGTGGTTCCACCACCTGCCTCGCAAGCACAAGGACCCATATTCGATCCCCGGTACCAAAAAAAATAGTTTTACTCACCTTAAAGGTATAAGAGTATCTTGTTATAGTTTTGATTTGTATTTCCCCAATGACTAAGATATACACTGAGCATCTTCTCATGTATGAAACGTTTTTACAGAATGAGAAGGTTGGAATTAAGACTAACCCATAATCTAGTTGGGTGTGGTAGTATGCACCTATGATCCCAGCTACTTGAGAGGCTGAGTCAGATTTGCGTAAACCTGGGTGGCTAAGGACAGCCTGAGGAGCACAGCAAGACCCCATCTCCAAAAAAAAGAAAAGAAGAAGAAAAAGAAAAATCCATAATCTAGATACACAGCATTGTTTTCATTAGGGAAAGTTTTGTCATTAAAGTTCTTCATACATTTATGAAGATTAAGCTTCATTCTGCTTCATTATGTTCTGCTTAAAGGAATATTTACAGGAAACAGATTGTCGATACCTTTCTGCCTGTGTAAATTCTTGAGGTTAAAACATAAGTAAACATCTAGCATATTTTACTTTTTCACAAGTATGTGTATAAAAGGGACTGAATAATTTTAGTTGAATAATAAGCATTATTCTTACATGCTGTGTAGTAAGTTAATATTTATAACTCAAAGCTTGGAATATTTGCTAAAATATAATTTAGTTCAGATATTTGTATCCTCTCCTGAGTACTAAAGTGACAAAAATGGAAACACTGCAGTTCTTGTTTTCAGGATCTTGGGTGGGAAGGGATAGATTATTAACTTGTAGACATAGAGGGAAGAGATTAGGGAGTGTTTCAAAAGTGCTTGGATGTTTGATTTGGGCCTTGAATAGTCTGACGGATTCAAAAAGGAAAGCTAGAGCAGAATAACAGTCCTGTTGGAGAAAACAGAACAAAAGAGGTAAGTGTCTGGTGTGCTGAAGACTTTTCTGGTAACAAAATGAGCAGTACCTGAGATGTGTAATGGAAAGTAGTAGAAGATGCAAACTGCAACATCAGTATGGGTCATGGCTTGAAGAATGTTGACTGCTTTGTTAGGAAGTTGGGATTTGATGATGTTTTTAGCTGAGAAAGTTTTAAGATGCCAGTGACGTGATCTCTTCTGGGTTTTAGAAACATAATTTGAGCCTGGTGAGTTAATTCCAGCCCTCAGAAGGCTGAGGCAGGAGTATCGCTGTGAGTTCAAGGCCAGCCTGGGGCTACATAGTGAGGCCTTATCTCAAAAAAGTAAATAAATAAAATTAGAAATATACTCTGAGTAAATACCCATTCTTCTTAAAAGAAGTTTGTAATTATGCTCAAATGTGAGCTTCTGCTGAGTAGTTAAGTTTCCTGACACCCACTCCAGATTACTGAACCTGAATTTCTGGGAATGGAACCTGGGATTATGCATTTTGAAAATACTTTGTACATACTCATATATGCTCACTAGCAAATCAGTTATGGTCAAAAATGTTTCATTTTAATTAACTTTGTTTCACCATCCTACAGACTGGTAATAATAGCAACAAAGATGGATCTAATCATAAAGCTGAAAGTGGAGCTCTGATAGAAGCTGCTAAATCAAAGATACATCAGGTAGTATAATCTCTGAAGGGCGGTAATACCTCATATGTATTTACTTGTACTGTAGTTTAAATAATGAAGCAGTGTGATCAGTCATTGAAAGGAGTATATAATTCAAGGCATGTATATTTATTTGTCTTTCACAGTATTGTACTTTAGAAGTACATTTACCATAATCCTAGTGCTCAGGAGGCTGAGGCAGGAGGCAGGAGGATTGTCTTGAGTTGAAGGCCAGTCTGAACTACATAGTTGAGACCCTGTCTCAAAAAAAACAAGAAAGAGGACCAGGGATTTAGCTCAGTGGCACCGCACCTACCTCAGAATCATAAGGTCCTGATTTTGATCCCTGGCACGGGGGGAAAAAATACATTTATCTTTCTAAATATATTTTGATTTAAGATATTAGTGCAATATAATTTCAATTGTTCTACAAAACATTGATAGAAATGGCCTGGGGATGTATTAGACAATAAAACCAATTTATGATAACCTTGTGCAGATAAGAATTTGTAGGATTTGATTTTTTTTTTTTTTTTTTTTTTGTGCCAGTGATCGAGCTCAGGAATTACGCTTGTGAGGCAGGTGTAGTACCACTGAGCTAAATCCCCAGCCCAAGAATTCATAGGATTTTTGCTCAAAACTCAAGTATAAATTTTTTAGAGATATACTCTGAGTGACACCCATTCTTCTTAAAAGAAGTTTGTAATTACCCTCAACCATATTTTTTAGTATTTTAAAGTATATCCCAAGGGCTGGGAATTTAGCTCAGTGGCACTGTGTCTGTCTTGAAAGCACAAGGTCCCGAGTTTGATCCCCGGTACCAAAAAAATAAATAAAAATTAAAGTATATTCCAAGAGGATAGTCAAAATAAGATATTTGAAATAATTTTAAACTTATTTTTGCAATTAACTGGTATAGCTATTGTAAATATATTAAATTTAATTTCCTTGGCTGGAAAATAGAACTTTCCCAGAAGGACATGAACCATACTCCTTACATATCAACATTCTTCTTTGACAGTACAAAGTAAGAGCTTATATCCAAATGAAGTCCCTGAAAGCATGCAAAAGGGAAATCAAATCGGTCATGAACACAGCCGGAAATGTAAGTTTCTTCTAGGCTTTTGTTTTTCAGTTTGTGGTATTCTTATTTAGGCTATGAGTATTTGTCATTTTTAAACAGTTTATTTTGTGCTGGGTGTGTGATTAAGTGACAGCGCATGTGCTTAGCATACCCAAGGCCTGGGTTCAATCTCTCATACCACATAATTTATTTTAGTATATAACCTTTATTATCAGATATAAATCTTGATATTATAAAGTTCAGAAGTAGTAGTCACACTCTGTCTATAAGTTAAATATATTTTTCAATTAAAAATGTAACAACTTAGACCAGCCTGGGCTACATGGTGAGTTTCAGGTCAGTCTCAACTACCTAGTGAAACCCTGTCTCAAAAAAAACAACTTGAGCTGGGCTTATAGGTTGGTGGTAGAGTGCTTGCCTACCATGCATGTACAAGTCCCTGAGTTCAGTACTCAGCACTGCAAATTTAAAAAAAAAAAAAAATTTACTGTCTGGTATAGGGCACATGCCTATAATCCCAGCACTCTGGGAGGCTGAAGCAGGAGGGTTACAAGTTCAAGCCTAGCCTGAGTAAATTAGCAAGACCATGTCTCAAAATAAAATAATTTTTAAATGGCCTGGGGTTGTAACTCAGGGATGAGGGAGGTGCTGGGTTCAATCCCCAGTATCCCCCCCACCCCAGCCTCCCCAAAAAAGTGTCAGTTTTGAAAACCTTTGTTTCCTCCTGACCACAACTCTGGGCTATGCATGAGGCAGATCAAAGGAAGAACTAGGATTTAGAAGGAAGGAAAGCCTTAAGCTAAAATGAATAAATAATGTGAAGGAATGCCTGTAATCCCAGCACTCGGGAGGCTGAGGCTGGAGGATCACTCTGAGTTTTGAGACCAGCCTGGGCTGCACAGTGAGTTCCAGGTCAGTCTCAACTACATAGTGAGTCTGGGCTATGCATGAGGCAGATCAAAGGAAGAACTAGGATTTAGAAGGAAGGAAAGCCTTAAGCTAAAATGAATAAATAATGTGAAGGAATGCCTGTAATCCCAGCACTCGGGAGGCTGAGGCTGGAGGATCACTCTGAGTTTTGAGACCAGCCTGGGCTGCACAGTGAGTTCCAGGTCAGTCTCAACTACATAGTGAGACCCTGTCTCAAAAAGCCAAAAAAGAAAAAGGTTTGCTGCCTGTCTGGCAAGCACAGTTTCATGAATTCAATTCCCAGTACCAGAAAGCGAGAGAGAGAGAGAGAGAGAGAGAGAGAGAGAGAGAGAGAGAGAGAGA
>NW_022900940.1:21710990-21720894 GCF_012274545.1 Fukomys damarensis | reverse complement strand
GAGAGAGAGAGAGAGAGAGAGAGAGAGAGAGAGAGAGAGAGAGAGAGAGACTGACTTGCTGCTGGAAAATTCTTCCATTCATAGGATGACATTTTTTTATTTCTGCTTGAAAAAAAGTATTTGAGGCCAGGGATTTAGCTCAGTAGATCCAACCGCCTGCCTCACAAGCTCAAGGACCCAAGTTTTATCCTTGGTACCAAAAAAAAAAAAAGTATTTGATTATGTGGGCCCTAATGAAAGATGTATTTGTACTTTGCATTCTTAAAAATAGGAACAATCACTAGTCTCCCTAGTGATTAGAATGAAAGAAGACCTAGTTTGTGCCCCTAATTGGCTTTCGACTAAACCAAGGCAATGGCACCTACCCAGGAGGCTGAGGCACGATCACTTGAGCCCATAAGCTTGAGGCAGCCTGGGCAATACAATGAGACCCTGTCTCTGAAAGCTAAATTGGCTTCCAATTAGCAATACAGATGAAATAGTTGGCTGAAACTACATGGACTGTATATACTTATACATATATTATTATTTTTTCAGGTATACCCTTCTTTTTACTAGTGCTGTCTGACAATTTTCAGGGTTTTTTGTTTGGTTTTGTTTTTGTTTTTGTTTTTTCTTTCCCATTTTATTTATTATTTTTTTAATTGAGTTTATTGGTACATTTTAGGTATACAGTACAGTTACATTCATTACTGGGATCTTGTACCTTTACATGACAGGTCTTGGTTCTCATTTTTCCCCTTGTCCCTGCCCTCCCTTCACCCCCTCCTCTCCTCCCCATTTACAAACACTTTATTTCCATGTTTTCATTTTCTCACATTTTTTTCTTTTCCTTTATTACCTTTCCCCTACCCTTCCCACTTTCCCTACACCTTTAGCCCTTTTCTTCCCATTTCACAATGTCAGTTATCTCATTAAGATCTTATGTACTATTACAGTTTATTCGTACCAGAGAAACTATTTGATATTTACACATGTGTGACTTATTTATTTCACTTAGGAGTATATCCTCAATATGTATCCATTTTCCTATGAATGGATCTAATTTCTCATTCTTAATGGCTGAGTAATATTCCATTTTATAGAAAAACCACATCTTCTTTATCCAGTTTCCAACTGATGGGCAAATGGGCTGTTTCCAAGTTTTAGCTATTATCTAGAACATATAAAGAACTCAAGACAGTCGGCCCCCCCAAATATAAAGACCCAATTCAAAAATGGGCATCCGAAATGAACAGACATTTCTCAGACAAAGAAGTAAAAGCAGCAAATAAATATATGAAAAAATGTTCCACATTACTGGTCATTTGAGAGATGCAGGTGAAAACAACACTGAGATTCCACCTCACCCCACAAAGAATGGCTGCTATCAAAAAAATCACACAATAAAAATGTTGGCGGGGTTGTAGGGAGAAAGGAACACTTCTCCATTGTTGGTGGGAGTGCAGACTACTGCAACCACTGTGGAAATCAATATGGAGATACCTCAAAGAGCTGGGACTAGAGGTTCCATTTGACCCAGCCATCCCTCTACTGGGCATCTTTCCAAAAGAATTAAAAGAAGCATATCACAGTGATGTATGCGCACCAGTGTTTATAGCGGCACAGTTTGTAATAATTTTCAGTTTTTTAGGTTGTAAGAAGAGCATGAAAAATTTAGACGATATATAGTTTTCTGTGACCGTGACTTAAATGGGTTCATTCATACTCTTGAACACATACCCGTGCAGTAGTATAATTATGATCTTGCATTAGGCACCTGAAAACAAACTTTAAGTAACTTTTATATTTTCTTTACAGTCTGCACCCTCTCTGTTTCTTAAAAGCAATTTTGAGTACTTAAGGGGCAATTATCGAAAAGCTGTGAAGCTGTTAAATAGTTCAAACATTTCTGAGCATCCAGGATTCATGAAAACAGGTAAAAGAAAATTGTCTTCCTAACTCTCGTATGCCCTGTTACCCCCCCGACACCCCATGCCCTGGACTGCTCTTCAAAGTAATTTTTACTAATTTTTAGATGAAAATGTTTTAATATTTTTGCTGCAGGAATTCCTAGAATTTTAGCTTATAACTTGTTTCCACTTATAAGAAGTCCTATTATCTTTTTCTTCACTTTTCCTTAACCTCGCTTGTTCTTTCTTTCTTTTTGGTTTCTAATACCAACTTAGAAATTATGTCCAGGGAATAAAATCTTTGGGCTTTTGCTTTGTGAAGTAAGACCTTTCAAGGAAATGAGATAATGTTTTTATTTTACCCTTTTCTGTTATAAAAGCAGTGAATATGATGATTATCTTTTTTTTTAAAATGGTGGTTTCTTTAGACCAGTAATTCTATCAAAAATACTTCTATAAACTTAGGAAAATGATAATTATCTATTCTTACCTCTATTTAGAAAGTTAATTGCTTGATACTAAAGGTAAAAGGAAAGGTTTAAGTCATGACTATCATAGAGGTTTGTATCATTGCTATTTTAGGGAGAGGGAGAAGGAAAATTACTCAAGAAATGAGGATACTCTATTAAAAATCCTTTTGTTGCATAAAGTTTAAAGTTAACAATCGACTATGAATATAGGTTTATTACAGAACATATGCATAGTATGCATGAGTCTCTGAGTTCAACTCCCAGCACCAAAAAGAAAAGAAATGCAAAAAATTAATGAGTTTTTGTTTTGTTTTGTTTTTGTTGTGTTTTGGATTCTCTTCAAATCCATAAACAGAGTACACAGACTCAAGCCTTCTGCCACTTATACTTCAGGTCCCTGGAATCTTGGACATGAGAAAGTTGGCTTGTTCTGATTCTCTTATAGATGCTTTGTTCTAAATACCTGTTTTTAAGCTGGGTGTGGTGGTGCATGCCTGTAATCCCAGCACTCAGGGAGGTTGAGGCAGGAGGATTGCTGTGAGTTCGAGACCAGCCTGGGCTACATAGCGAGTTCCAGGTCAGTCTCAACTATGTAGTGAGACCCTGTCTCAAAAAACCAAAAATACATAAATAAATACCTGTTTTTAATTCTGAATTTTTATTTTTTTTAATCCAGGGAATGCTGGGCTACATCTATATGATCAGCCCACCTGCACTTCTCTCCCTCCCCATTTCCTACCTTTCCCCTCCCCTCCCTCCTTCCCTTCCTCCCTCCTTCCTTTTGTACCTTTCTTTTGTCTCCTTACCTTTTCCTGCTTCCCTCCCTTCCTTTCTTTGTTTCTTTCTTTCCTTCCTTCCTTCCTCCTTTCTTTCTCTTTCTCTCTCTCTCTCTCTCTCCACTCCCCCCTCCTCTCTCTCTCTCTCTCTCTCTCTCTCTCTCTCTCTCTTTCGTTCTTTCTTTCTTCTTTCTTGTAATGGAATTGAACCCAAGGCCTTCACACTGAACTATATCCCCAGCTCCCTCTTTTAAAAATTGTGAGCCAGGGATTTAGCTCAGTGGTGCTGCCACCTACCTCACAATTACAAGGTTCTGAGTTCAATCCCAGGCACACACAAATTTTTTTTTTTTTTTTTTTTTTGAGACAGAGTCTTGCTAAATTGCCTGGGCTGGGCTTGAACTTGTGATCCTCTACCTCAGCTTCCCAGGTGTGCAACACCACACCTAGTTTTTATATTTTCTTTCTTTCTTTCTTTCAGTCCTGGGGGTGGAACGTGGGACCTCACACATCCTAAACAAACACGGTACCACTGAACTACATCCCCAGCCCTTGACTTTTTACTTCGAGATAGGGTCTCAATAAAGTGTCCAGGCTGGCCTGGAACTTGCGGTCCACCTATCTTACCTTCTCTGGCAGCTAGGGTTACCTTGGAGCACCCACACCCTGCTGATTGATTTTTGTTATTTTAATTTTCATAGTTCCTTCATTGACAGGCAATATGAAATTATCTCTTAGACTAGAAAGATAGTTTGTGCTCAGAAAGTCTTGTTTTGAATTGTCTTGATGAAGATTTTAATAGTGATAATGCCAAGCTTTAAAACGGAGCCAGGAGGGCCAGGGATGTAGCTCAGTGGTTCCACTACCTACCTTGCAAGTGCAAGGACCCAAGTTCAATCCCTGGTACCAAAACAAAAACAAAAACAAAAAACACTTACAATGGAACCAGGAAAGCAGGGTTTATAGTAGAAATTTATGATAGTGTAATAGGAAAGATTTTTATATATTATTTCTATTGCTTTTTTTTTTAACTTTTGAGTTACTGGCGATTGATATCTTTACATTTGTTATATCCCCAGCCCCCCCGCTTTTATTGTTGAGAGAGGGTCCCATTAAGTTGCCAAGTTTCTCAGGCTGGTCTAAAACTATCGATCTTGCTGCCCCCTCCCAGAGTGCTGGGATTACAGGCATGCACCACCAAGTTTATATGTTGCTATTTTTTATAGTAATTAATTTTGGAACCTCTATTTCTTATATGTAAACTAATACACCATGTTTTTTAGAGATGATTTAGGAAATGGTGTGTTTCTTAGAAATTGTCCAAAATGCCACTACCCAGAAGCAACCTCCTTGAAACATTTTCATGTATTTCCTGTATCTTTTTTATTTTGGGGTTTTTGTGGTTGTTGGTTAGTTCGTTGGTTGGTTGGTTGGTTTGTAGTACCCTGGGCCTTTACCCTGAGCTATATCCCAGACTTTTTTAAATGTTGAGACAGGGTTTTGCTCAGGCACTAGATTGTCTGGGCTAGTCTCAAAATTGTGATCTTCCTGCCTTGTCCTCCTGAGCGCTAGTATTACAAGCATCACCCAGCAGACACTTGGTTTTTTTTCTTTCTTTTCTTTTCTGTTTCTTGCCTTGCCTTTTCTTTTCTGATCCTTTCTTTTCTTCTTTCATCCATTCATTTATTTTTAATTTTTTAATTTCTGGGACTCAAACCAGGGGCCTCATACATGCAAAGCATATGTTCTGCTGCTGAGCTAAATTCCCAGTCCCTTTTCTCTTTTTAAAATACTGTTATTGCTTAATTTAAAATATATCAAGCCAGACATAATGGGGACATCCCTATAATACCAAGAATTCAGGAGGCTTAGATAAGACGATCTAAAGTTCAAAACCAGGCTGACATCTTAGCAATAACGTTTCTCAAAGTAAAATAAAAAGAACTAAACATGTAGCTCAGTGGTAGAGCATTTGGCTAGCATACACCAAGCCCTGGGTTCAATTCCTAGAGGTGAAAAAGAAACTGTATTAGAAGATAGCCTTCGGGTCAGGGATTTAGCTCAGTGGTGCTGCTGCCTGCCTTGCAAGCACAAGGTCCAGAGTTCGATTGCTGGTACCAAAAAAAAAAGACAGCCTTTACTTTTTGGTATAAAGGAATAAATATCTTCATTAATTTTTTCATTCTAGGCAGGCATTTTATATCTATAAGGAAAAGATATGGACTATTGAGCAAACTATTTTAGACAGTTTGGTGATTGACTTAGTAAACTAGGCCAGGCATGGTGGTGCACACCTCTAATCCCTGCTCTTGGGAGGCTGAGGCAGGAGGATCACCATGAGTTAGAGGCCAGCCTGGACTACATAGTGAGCCCAAAGCCAGCCTGAACTACATCGCAAAACTTTGTCTCAAAAAAACAACAACAGGGGCTGAGGATTTAGCTCAGTGGTTCTGCTGTCTGCCTCATAAGTACAGGTCCTGAGTTCAATCCCTGGTACCAAGAGAAAGGAAACTAAAGCTTGAATTACTTTCATCACAACAAAATAAAATCCGGAAAGACAAAGTATTAAAATGTAAAAAAATTTTTCTTTTTCCTTTACTTAGGACTTTGAGCTTGTGTGGCAGGTACCGTGCCACTGAACTAAATTCCTGGCCAAAAATGTAAAAATTTTTAAAGTGGCAAAAAAAATTTTTAAATTAAAATTTGGGTGACTCTTAATTTTGTGTTGAGGAGACTTGATTAAACATCCAAAATAGAAGTATCACAACGTTTAGAAAACATTACTAAAGATTTTGACCACATAAAAATAAACCTTTTATGATTAAAAACATAAACAAGGGCCAGGGATGTAATTCAGCACCTGGCAAGTGCAAGGGTCCCGAGTTCAATTCTTGGTACTAAATAAATAAATAAAATAAACATACACATACACATACTAAAACAAGTTATAAAACAAATTTCAAATGGAATTGGGCAGAAATATTTGAAACAGATGTAACAGAAGGTTTCAGTAACATACAAGAAAACTAGTAATCAACAGGAAAAACACCTGCAGCCAAACTTTAAAATGGGTAAAGACAGGATAAGGTAATATACAGGTTGAAAAATACAAATACCCAACAGATAACAAGAATACTCAGCTACGGTGATCATTAATAAATGTTAATTTTAAAAATAAATGTGAATTAAAACAACAGTGAGACTCAAGGCATAACAAATAAAAGTAGGCTCTTATGTACTCATCCTATTCTGTATACTCTTGCTATTGCTTGTTTGTTTGTTTCATATAATACTTTTTCTTTTTTTTTTTTTTTGGTACCGGGGATCAAATTCAGAACCTTATGCTGTAAGGCAGGTGACGGTACCATCGAGCTAAATCCCAGCCCCCATATAATGCATTTTGATGTTCTCGCCTTTCTTTTTTGCCTCCTTTCTCCCCTCTTCCTTTCCTTTTTCCATATTTGTGTGGTGCCTAGGATCAAACCCATAGTCCAGCACATGCTAAGCAAGCAGTCTACTTTGTAACTACATCCCCTGCCCCTTTGCATCATATATTTGTTTCATTATTTCCAATTTCTGTATTGTATTTCATTGTGTGGATACATGTGCATTAGGTTACTAATAAGTATTTTTTTCTTTTGTATTTTATATCATTTGCCTACAGTTATTAAAATTTTTAAAAATTAAGCAAAAGTCTGCAGTCAATTTTAAAAATAATTTATTCCCTTTCATGAAAGAGATTTAAAGGTGGGCATGGGTGCACATACCTGTAATATCAGCAGTCTGGGAAGCCGAGGCAGGAGGATCACAAGTTCAAGCCTAGCTTGGGCAATTTAACAACTAACTTACTAGCAAGACTCTGTATCATAATAAAAAATTTTTAAAAAGAACTGGGAATATAGTTTACTGTAGGGGCCTGGGGTTCAATCTGTGGTACTGCAAGATGAATGAATGAGAGTGAATGAGATACTTAAAGCAAAGGAGTTTAGTTTTTAAAATATTTCCTAAACTTCAATTGTCAAGTAAACTATACTGAAGGGAACAATTAGAATTGCAAACAGAATTAACGTAGATAGATAATCGATCTTGTATAAGGGGTGTCAGTGTTCAAAATATTTGTTTACTTAATACTGCCATGGAACCCAGAGAGCGTGGAGCCTCAACCCCAGTTCTTTTTTTTTTTTTTTTTTTTTTTTTTTTTTTTTGTACTGGGGATCAAACTTGAGACCTTGCGCTTGCAAAGCAGGCGGTGGCACCACTAAATCCCCAGCCCTACAGTTCTTTTTATTTATTTTAAGACAGGATCATACTAAGGTGCCCATGCTGGGCTCCAGTTTCCACTACACCTGCCTCAGCCTTCCAAGTAGGAGAGAGTACAGGCCTAGGCTTCCACACCCAGCAAGAGGATGACTATTTTTGTGGGGGGGGCGGGTACCGGAGATCGAACTCAGGTCGTTGCACTTGGGAGGCAGGCACCAGCACCAGTGAGCTAAATCCCTGGCCCAGGAGGGTGACTTTTTTGTGGACAAATTTGTGTTCTCAGGTGAATGTTTGCGATGCATGTTCTGGAATAATCTTGGTTGCATTCATTTCGCCATGAGCAAGCACAATTTGGGAATTTTCTACTTTAAGAAGGCGCTGCAAGAGAATGACAACGTCTGTGCACAGCTGAGTGCAGGGAGCCCTGACCCAGGTGAGCCAGCACTCGGAGACAGTTTGTGCTTTACTACTTGGTAAAAGCATGATTGAAAGGACAAGCATCTGGCCAGAATGCTTGGGGACCTACGTATACTTGACACTGTTGCTGCCCAACAAATTTGTTTCTGGGGATTTTTAGTGTACTGCTTTAAATAACAAGGTGTTAAAAGTAATGTTGAATGTCATAAAATTTGTTAAATTCTTTTTTTCATGCATTTAAAGTCAGTAAGCCTGCACCATATTTGATTAATCAAAATTAATATTTCTACTGAGTGTAGTGGCGCACCCTGAAATCCCAGCACTAAAGATGCTGAGGCAGGATTGCCAGGAGTTTAGGCGGGCCTAAGTTCAAAGCAATCCAGAACTACAGTGAGACCCTTTCTCAAAAAAATTAATATTTCTTGGCTATACCAAATTACCTTATTAGAGGTTCTTTGCAGTTTCCTTTTCACATGTGATATTTGGCAGCATCTGACAACTTTTAAGCAATTCCCTGAAATTTATCTTTTGTTATTAAGAATTCTTGACCTGAAATGCTTAAGATTAGTCAGTTATCCAATTTTAAAAATAATAGGGCTGGGGATTTAGTTCCATGGTTCCGCCGCCTGTCTCAAAAGCCCAAGGACCTGAGTTTGATCCCTGGTACCAAAAAAAAAAGGAACAGATTTGGTGCCGTGGATTTAGCTCAGTGGTGCTGCCGCCTGGTATAAGGCCCCAAGTTCAATCCCCAGTACCAAAAATAAATTAATAATAATAATAATAGTAAAAAACAGTGGGCTGGGGAGTTAGCTCAGTAGTTCTGGGCCCAAGGACCCAAGTTCAATCCCAGTACCAAAAATAATGGTGATGATGATGATGATGATGATGAAGGAAGGGGAGGGGGGTAGAGGAAAAAGAAGAAGAAAGCACATTTAACTAATACATATCCTAAATAACAAGTGGTCTCACTACAGATGATGAATCAGTGAATAAGTAATCACATACATGCTAATAAAGTGGGTAACCAGCTGGGCATGGTGTTGCACTCCTGTAATCCCAGCATTCGGGAGGCTGAGGCAGGAGGATCACTGTGAGTTCGAGACGAGCCTGGGCTACACAGTGAGTTCCAGGTCAGTCTCAACTACATAGTGAGAACCTATCCCAAAAAAACCCAAAAAAAAAAAGGTTAACCAAACTGAAAATGAAAGTGTGGACTCTCCTTATAGTCTCTAAAACATGGAAAAATGGGCCATGGATGTTCAGTGGCACCACCTGCCTTGCAAGCGGAAGGTCCTGAGTTCAATCCCCAGAACTGCAAAAAAAAAAACAGAAAGGTATGATGTTCCAAGGGAGTGAGAGTCTTTCCTGTCTCTTATGTCTGCTTCCCCAGAGCAGTGTTGCCTGTGGAGCTGGCAGATGAGCAGGCATAGGCAGCCAAGGTGACTGGGGAGTACCTGTGGGGTTTCACCACTGGTGAAGTCTATTGCAGTGTCAGGTTGTGGTCACTGGTATTAAACATGGTGTTACATATGGTAGGGTTCAAGTACTTAACAGAATAAAGTCTTCAGTATAACTGTTCCTTTAATGATTTATTCTCATCAAATTTTTATCACTAGGCAAAAAATTTTCAGGAAGACCCATGTGTACTTTAGTAACCAACAAGAGGTATGAGTTGCTGTATAACTGCGGGATTCAGCTTCTTCATATCCGAAGGCCTCTTGCTGCCTTCGAGTGTCTGATCGAAGCGGTCCAGGTTTATCATGCCAATCCTCGCCTTTGGTTACGGCTGGCTGAATGCTGCATTGCTGCCAATAAGGGGGTGAGTGCTGCTTGGCTACATTTTTGAACTGTTTCTCCTCTCCCAGCATTTCTTACATAGAAAACCAAAAATTCTTAGGAACACATAAGACCTCATTTTGGGGTATTTTTGTTTGTTTGATTTCACGGGGGGGTACCGGGGATTGAATTCGGGTCCTCTTTTGAGGCAGGCGGCAAAATCACTGAGCTAAATCCCTGGTCCCTGCTGGGTTTTTTTTTTTTTTTTTTTTTTTTTTTTTTTTTTTTTTTTTTTTTGGGTTAGTATATTGTC
>NW_022900940.1:21708848-21710950 GCF_012274545.1 Fukomys damarensis | reverse complement strand
TTTTTTTTTTTTTTTTTTTTTTTTCTTTTTGGTACTGGGGATTGAACTCAGGTCCTTGCGCTTGGGAGGCAGGCACTGGAACCATTGAGCTAAATCCCCAGCCCTGCTGTTTTTTTAATATTTGAGGGAAATTTTTAATTTCAGAAGTCTTTTGTTAACGCTCTGGTTCTTGGTAAGTGTGGCATTGTGAAGAGTTGAAGCCAGTGAGAAGGTCCTATCTGTTGAGACAGCGATCTGCTGGCATCTGCTGATGTGGGGATGAGAGGAGGACTGGTAACAAAGCATGGAAAGTGCTGCATAAAGTCCATTTCTTTCAGTGCTTGGGCTTTTACTTCTGCTTCAGTAAAAGGTAATAGAGTTGATGGATTACCAGGCTGTCTCTCTGACACATTTGCCCCTAGTAGATACGGGAATAGGCGGCTTACAGATGTTAAAATGGCAGTTGTTGGAAGCCTTTTGAATCTGGAGTTGAGGGGTCAGTGGGACTTTGGGGAAGTTCAGGTTGTGTCAGAATTATCAGATATATAATTCTCACGAGCATAGTACCCCTTTCCTATTCTGTCCTCCCCATGATAGCTGAGTGTGTGAAGATTGGAGAGCTTGACAGTCTGAGGTTTGCCTAGCATACCTGCCACGGTGATACAGGATGTTGAAGCTCTCTTACTAAGCAGCAGTTTCTGAGAAACAACTCATAAGAACAAAGCAGTTTAAAGAAGTATGCGTGGCTGACAATTTTCACAATCAGTATTTAAGTAATTTGTGATAGCAATGTCTTTGATCTATGTAATTGTATTTTGTTTTCTTTCTTATTTGTTTTGGTTTTTGAGACAGGGTCTCATTATGTAATCCAAGATGCCCTTGTACTGGAAATCTTCCTGCCTCAGCCTCAAAATTATTGATATTACAGGTGTTAGTGCCACACCCAGCTATACTTTGCTTTTCTAAAAGGCAATTTTCTTTTATGAATTTGGGTGTGCCAAATTTAATGCATATATAGTTATAGTTACCTCTTTCTATTGACTTGTTCCCTTAACCAATATGTAGTGATCTGCTGTGCCTCCTTCAGTAAGTGTTAGCTTGAAGTCCACTTTGCCTGAAAATAACTTAGCTACTCCTGCTTGTTTTAGGGCTCCCATTGTACAGAATACCTTTTTCCATCATTTGGTGTTTTGTCTGGTTTTTTTTGTTTTGTTTTTGTTTTCTTTTCTTTCTTTTTTGGTACCAGGGATTGAACTCAGGAACTTGCACTTGTGAGGCAGGCAAGAACCACTGAGCTAAATCGCCAGCCCAACCTTTGGTATTTTGTCTATGAGCTTGATCTCTAGTTAATGTCTGCTTTCTGGTGCTGTGCTCTGGGAATGACTAACTGTAAGCCTTTGCCTCTGTCCCCAGCCCCTCAAATATTGATATGAAGTAAATGTCTACTAAATATAGCAACTACACTATCATTAACAATAGGAAAGAGTCAGGGATGTAGCTCAGTGGCTCCATGCCTGCTTGGCAAGCAAGAGGGTTCTGAGTTTGATCCCCTGTACTAGAAAATTTAAAAATAGGAAAGAATTCAGCAAAAATGGCAGAGAGTCAACTAAATATATAAAAATTAGTAAAGCTTAATAGAATACTAATAAAAAGGGGGGGTGATAAAGGGAAAATAAAGTAAAATTTGAAAAATAAAGAAAAGGATGATGAGAAATTTGAAATAAAGCACCCAATCAAAGACCAAAAGAAAATACAGTTAGAACTGTGCATAGTGGCACATGCCTGTAATTCCAGCGCTCTGGAGGCTGAGGCAGGAGGATCACCAGAAGTTCAAGGCCAGCCTGGGCTACACAGTGAGTTCAAGGCCAGCCTGAACTTACAGTGAGACCCTGTCTCAAAAAAGAGAGAGAGGGAGGGAGGGAAGGAGAAAGGAAGGGAGAAAGAGAGAAAATATAATTAGATAAAAGTAATAAAAAGAAGAAAAGAAAAGAAAAGAAAAAATTGGAGAAAAAGGGGGCAGGGGATTTGGCTCATTGTTTCCGCCACCTGCCCTGCAAGCGCAAGGACCAGAGTTTGATCCCTGGTACAAAAAAAAAAAAAAAAAAAAAAAAAAAAAAAAAAAA
>NW_022900940.1:21702804-21708225 GCF_012274545.1 Fukomys damarensis | reverse complement strand
AAAAAAAAAAAAAAAAAAAAAAGAAGAAGAAGAAGAAGAAGAAGAAAAAGGTATAGGTCAAAAAAATTCCTGTTTGAACAGTTTCCTTGAGTTATTTTCACTGTATGCAGTTTCTCTGTGATTTTTAGTTTTCTTGTCAGCTCTTCATTAGTTCCTGAAGTTTTTTTGGGTTTTTTTGTTTGTTTGTTTGTTTTCTCCTGCTTTTTGGTTTTTCGAGACAGGATCACACTGTATAGCTGGCTGGCCTCAAGCTCATGGCAGTCCTCCTGCCTTTACTTCCCCAAGTGCTGGGATTACAGGTGTGTACCACCACACCTGGCTTTGTCTTCCTTTTCTTTTTGCTGAGTTGTTCTTTTCCAGGTGACATGAGTCAAGTCCTGGAGAGACTGTGATATGCTTCTGGGTTTTATAGCACCATGTTTCTTCTCCTCAGAGAACTTTCTTATTGCATAATTTTTTAATTAACTAATAAATAATTATAGGAAGAGTTTATACTTTCTTTTTTAACTTGAGATATGATCTCACTAAGCCTATAGATTTCCTACACAGGACTCAAACTTGCAGTCTTTCTGCCTAGCCTGCCAGAGTGCTGGGACTATACATGTACGCTACCACACCTAGCTTGTGGCGGCCCAGCTGTCACAACACGAACGTACCTGAGTTGGGGAGTGAGGATTGAGAAAGGACAGCACACTCAATAATGTGGAGACAAGAGGTCCGATTTATTTCACAGAAACAGCTCCTTTTAAAGGCATGCCAACAGGAAGCACCAAGCAACTATTAGGGAGGAAATCAGATCTTTGGCTATCTGAGTTCCTCCCATCACAAGGTCAAATTTAACAAAGTCCTTGAGCCGGGCATGGTGGTACACGCCTGTAATCCCATAAAACCAGTCTGGATTACACAGTGAGTTCCAGGTCAATCTCATCTGCTAGTTGAGACCCTTGTCTCAGATAAGCCAAATAGAGTCATAGATTAAGAAGTTACTTTTCCAATGTCAAATGCCAGCGGGCTCCCACACTAGCTCCAGTTTATTTATTTATTTATTTATTTATTTTCCAGTTTATACTTTTGAGAAACAAAAGAATCTACGGCCAGGCATGGTGGTGCACACCTGTAATCACAGCACTCAGGAGAGTGAGGCAAGAGGATTGCCCGGTGTTTGAGGCCAGCCTGAACTGCATAGTGATACCCTGTCTCAAAAAAAGAAAAGAAAGAAGAACCTCTAGAAAATGTTTATTTTCTTTAATCCAATCGTGATTTTAAGTGTTGAAAACCTTCGCTACAGTTCCTGGAAACCAGGGAGTTATTTCTTCCTAGAACTTAAATATAATACGTTTAATATTTTCTTTTTATTTAATTTTATAAATAATACATTTAGAATTATATTTTTTATAGATATCATTGAGCATATAGTGTCCATCCTTCATCTTATAGAAAATTACAATTTTGTAATTTTTAAAAAGCACTTTTGGGGGCTGGGGATTTAGCTCGGTGGTTACACCACCTGCCTTGCAAGCACGAGGACCTGAGTTGGATCTGGTACCAAAAAAAAAAGTGCCTTTGATTGCTGTAGGCACCAAAATACAAAATGCTACCTCAGTTTGTGAATACAATTCATTTCTCTGAATAATTTGGTTTGAAAATAGAAGCGTATGGAAAAATTTTGTTTGGTTTGCAAACTCTGCATCAGGTAACATGACCACAGCCATCTTTCCCACACAAACCTCAATGTGGCTGTCTTTTCTAGAATCATGGAATGAATTAAGTTCATGAACTGAGATGCCACTGTATATACAATGTGTGCTGCTAACAAAAAATTTGCCATAAATCATAATCTTGTCTTAGACTAAGACTGTAGCTTAGTAGAAGAGCTCTTTTTGTTTTGTTTGTTGTTTTGTTTTGTGAGACTGTAGTAGTTCAGGCTGGCCTTGAACTCACTGTGTATCCAAGGCTTCTGCCTCAACCTCTGGAGCCCTAGGATTACAGGTGTATACTGCCAAGTTAGCGTAGTAGGGTTTTGTTTGTTGGCAGGGTGTCATTGTTGTTATCTTTGGCTGTACTTTCCCTTATACAAAACATTTGAAGAGAGGGCCGGAATTTAGCTCAGTGTTTCCGCCGCCTGCTTTGCAAGTGCAAGGTCCCAAGTTTGATCCCCAATACTAAAAAAAAAAAAAAAAAATGAAGAAGAAGAAGAGAAGTTGAATACAGTTTTTTTTTAAAAAATCTCCTAAAACATTGTCAAATAAGAGAAGAAGCGTTGGAAATTTAGCTCAGTGGCATCACGTCTGCCTCACAAGTGCACAGCCCTGAGTTCTATCCCCAGTACTAAAAAGTAAGAGAATGAAAACCCAGTAGAACTGATAAACCCCAAATAAAACCCACACAGTTGTTTTTTTATTAAGTCAAGCAGGAAGGATGCTTTTGTAATCCCAGCTATACAGGAGGCTAAGGCAGAAGGAGCCAAGCCTGAGTCTGCCTCAGTAGCTTAATGATACCTTATCTCAAAAATGTTTAAAAAGTAGGGAGGCTAGGGATATAGTTTAGTAGTAGAGCATCCCTGGATTTGATCCCTTGTACCACACACACACACACACACACACACACACACACACACACACCCCAAAAGCTAAACAAAGCAGTTTGTACCTTGAGAAATAAAATGCCAATTTAAATCCCTTGTACCACACACACACACACACACACACACACACACACACACACACCCCAAAAGCTAAACAAAGCAGTTTGTACCTTGAGAAATAAAATGCCAATTTAAATGTTAAATTGGTAATGCTAAGTAAGCCATTTTTTCCTGTTTACCTGGTATAGACTTCTCTTACAGAAGTCTTTACAGACTTCTCTTGGCAGAGGCAGGGCTCATGCTAACTGGACAGTGTATAAGAAATATATGAAGAGAGCTCTGCTAGATAAAAACATAGGTCCAGTGGCCAGGGATGTAGCTCAGTGGTTCCACCACCTGCCTCACAAGCACAAGGACATGAGTTTGATCCCCGGTACCAAAAAGAAAAAAAAAAACATAGGTCCAGAATCTTAATATTACACCTTAAAACTGACCTGTCACACCCTCCAACTATCTTAGTTACTTCCTCATTGCTGAGACAGAATACCCAACACTCACAAGTTAAAGGAGGAAAGGTTTATTTCAGCTCACAGCTTATAGAGGTTTCAGTCCATAGTCACTGGCTTCAAGGCAGGGTGGCATGGCAGAGGAGAAACAGTCCTTGGCAAGGTAGGGAGAAAAAAGTAGCAGCAGCAAGCCTCCCTTTTAACAGTGGCTACTGGTGATTGGAGATAGTTTATTAATGTGAGATGTTAGCTTCACTCTTTCATGGGTCAATTTGTTTTCATTTGTTACATCTTCAGACGTAACCATCTGGATCAGTTTGCATAGCCCAAAGGATCAAGGAAGAGACTATGGATGGATCATTATAAATTTCTCACTACTGCTAATAAAAGAAGTCAGAATGGGAGTCTGTTAATAGTTCAGAATGCCTACTTATTTGTTTTTTGTTTTTTTGGTACCGGGGAGCAAACTCGGGTCCTTGTGCTTGCGAGGCGGGCGGCGGAACCACTGAGCTAAATCCCCGGCCCTGGGATGCCTGCTTCTTTTTAATTTTTGATTAATATTGTTTAGCTACTTCTTGTATGCAAAATCAATTCTGATCACAGCAGTTGCATTTCTTAGCATTGTGTGGTAAATTATTGTTATTGTTTGTTGTTTCGTTTTTTGAGACCAGGTCTTACTATGTAGTTCAGGCTGGTCTTTAACTCACTATGTAGCCCAAGCTAGCTAGCCTCACACTCATGGCAGTCCTCCTGCCTCAGCCTCCCAAGTGCTGGGATTCCAGGCATGGAACACCACACCCAGCTATGTGGTAATTTTTAAAAAATGAATAAACAAATTAATTCTTCTTTTATTAAAAGTTATATATGTAAGTACAACGATAGTAAAGTTAAATACAAAACTAGTCAGAGGATGTAGCACAGTGCAAGCCCCTGGGTTTGATCTCTAGCACCAGAAGGAAAATAATCTTTGCATAATAGGAAAATGCATTGTGAGAAAGAATTTAATTCTACAACTTCACAATCATGCTGCAGTTTGTTCCTGTATATGGAATATAGTATTTGTATTATAGTGCTAGTGATCAAACCCAGTGCCAAGGAGGTGCTCTATTTCTGAGCTACATCCCTGGTCGTAGGAAATTTGGATGTCTATGTGATGAATAGTTGGGATTTCTCCTGAAGGTACACTAGGGATTTAGAGTGAGAGAGGAACATTGCCTCAGTGCACATGTGTCATCTTTCAGTACGGGATTCTGTATAAAACCATGTTTCAGGAAAATTTGAGTAGGTCATCTGTGTGGAAGCTCCTTCCTCTTTCCTCGTTGTACCTGTAGAAGCATGGGTCACCAGCAGCTCTACTGGAGCCACCCAAGGAAATTTGGCCAGGGCTTTTACTCTTGCTGCATCTGCTCAAACAAACATGGTCTGATCCAGAAACATAAGCTGCACATATGCATCCTGTGTTTCTGTCAGTACATGAAGGATATTGGCTTCAAGTTGGACTAAGTGATCTTTCTTCGATGGATTATCCAAGACCATCCACTCAATGAAAGAGACCATGTTAACTCTTTGTACATAAAATTAAAAATTGAAAAGTTTAAGCAAAATAGAGTGGCTAGATGATGTAAAGAACAATAACATAAGATTGATCAAAGTCAGTAAAAAAGGATAGTGCAAACAACATAAGCATGGAAAGAAAATCTGACATACAGATAAGTGAGGCATATAGAACTCAGTTACCCATGATCAGAAAAAAATCCATACCAAGGTATATAACAGTCAAGATTCCATAAATTCAACACAAAAACAGAATATTAAAAACGATTGGAGAAAAGAAACAAATCATCTATGAAGGAAAGCCTATAAGAATCATTAGCACACTTCTCACCACAAACCCTCAGGTCAAGGAGAGTTTGAAGTAAGTATTTGAAGCCCCAAAATAAAACAACCTACACAATGATGAATGTAACTGTACTGTATACCTAAAAAGTACCAATAAACTCAATGAGGATTAAAAAAAAACCTAGAAACCAGATTGATGTGCCTCACAAAACTATCTTTCAAAATTGATGAAAAATTAAGATACTTCCATGACAATAGCCGAAGGGGCCAGGGGTTTAGCGCAGTGGTTCCACTGCCTGCCTCTCAGGTGCAAGGACCCAAGTTGGATCCCTGGTACCAAAAAAAAAAAAAAACAGCTGAAGAAATTCATGACCACCAAACCAGCATTCCAAAATGTTCTGTAGAATCTAGAAAGAGCTGGGTGTGGAGGTAGGAAGACCCCTGCAAAATGAAGGCCAGCCTGAGCTACATAGAGAAATCCTGCCTTTTAAA
>NW_022900940.1:21689709-21702759 GCF_012274545.1 Fukomys damarensis | reverse complement strand
TACACACACACACACACACACACACACACATATATATATTTCTAGAAAAAAATGACAGTGACTGCCACTCCATGAACCCCAGCAGAATGAATCCATCAGGCAAGGCAAGGAATTAAACAGGGAATAAAAAGGGAACCAATAACAGGAAAATAACATGACAGGGATAAGTCAATAACACATAACACTTTTAACCATCAGTGAAAATGTTCTCAATTCATTTAGTCCAAAGAAACAGACTGGTAGAATGTATCGGGAAGCAAGACCCAACAGTGTGCTGTATACAGGAAACACATTTAATTCAAACAGAAATGCATAGCCTGACAGTCAAAGGGTGGAAAACAATACTCCATATGATAGAAATCCAGAAAAAAAGTAGGCGTAGCTATGCTATTGGCAGACAAAATGGATTTTAAGCCAAGACTGATTAAAGGAGGGCTGGGGATTTAGCTCAGTGGTTGCGCCACCTGCCTTGCAAGTGCAAGGTCCAGAGTTTAATCCCCGGTACCAAAAATAAAAATAGAGACAAAGGAGGTTCACTATGTCCTTGGGAAGGGAATAATCCTGAAGAAGTGATAACAGTCATAAGTATATATGCACCAAATATTGGCACACACAACTACATAAACACTAATGGATATGAAAAGTCAGCTGCACATGGTACATTCTCCAAAACAGATCACATATTACCTCATAGAACATTTTGAAGTAAGTGCAAAGGAATTGAAATTATCCCATACATATTATCAGATTATAGTGCAATGAAAGTGGAAATCAATGGCAAAAGAAACATAAAAACTTCATAACACATGGAAATTAAATAACACCCTTCTGAACAATCAGTGGGTCACAGATGAAATTAAAGAAGAAATCAAATAGTTTCTATAATTAAACAATAATACCAGTAAAATATACCAGAATTCATGGGACACAGTGAAAGCAGTCTGAATCGAGATATAAAAACCTTATATGACTATCAAGAAGTGAAATTGAAGATGTAATCCTGCAAACAAAGAAAAGCCCAATCCCTGATAGATTCACTGCTGAATTCTACAAGAAATTTACAGAAGACTTAAAGCCACTACTTGTCAAGCTCTGTAATGAAATTGCAAGGGAAGCAAAACTAGGAAATTCACTCCTGGAGACAAGCATTACCCTGATACCAAAACCAGAGAAAGATCCAACCAAAAAGGAGAATTACAGGGCAGTCTCCTAAAGAATATAGATGCAGCCAGGAGTGGTGCCACATGCCTGTAATCCCAGAACTCGGGAGGTTGAGGCAGGAGGATCGCTGTGAGTTTGAGACTAGCCTGAAAAAAAAAGAAAACATAGATGCAACAATCCTCAATAAGATACTCAAAAACAGAATGCAGCAAATAATCAAGAAGATTATACACTGTGACCAGGTGGGGTTCATCCCAGAAATGCAGGGACAATTCAACATATGAAAATCAATAAATGTAATACACCATATTAATAGAGCCAAGGGCAAAAAACATGATCAACTCAATAGATGCATAAAAAAATTTGACAGAGTTCCACACTCATGATAAAAATCCTACAGAAAATTAGAATAGATGGTCTTTATCTCAGCCTGATAAAAGCTGTCTCAATCTAATAAAAACTATCAGTGACAAACCAATAGCCAACATCATACTAAATAGACAGAAACTGAATGCTTTCACTCTAAAATCAGGAACAAGAATGTCCACTATCACCACTCCTGTTCAGTGTAGTTCTGGAAACATTAGCCAGAGCGAGAGAAAGAAATAAAAGGAAGAAGGATAGGAAAGGAAGAAGTTAAATTATCATTATTTGAGGATGACATGATACTCTACAGAGAAGACCCCAAAAACTCCACCAGAAGAATTGTAGTTTTTTTGGTACCAGAAATGAACTCAGGACCTTGCACTTGCCAGGCAGGAGTGGTACCCCTGAGCTAAATCCCCAGCCCAAGACTTCTAAATTCAATAATCAGACTTAGTAATGTTGCTGGATACAAAGTCAGCACAAAAATCAATAGCAATTTTGAATACAAATAACAAAATCACTGAGAAAGAATTAGGAAAACAACACTTTTCAGTAATACAAAAAAAAAAAAAATGAGGGGCCGGACGTGGTGGCGCATGCCTGTAATCCCAGCACTCAGGAGGCTGAGGCAGGAGGATCGCTGTGAGTTCGAGATCAACCTGGGCTACATAGTGAGTTCCAGGTCAGTCTCAACTGAATAGTAAGACCGTCTCAAAAAAACAAAACAAAACAAAAAAAATCATACCACAGCAATATATGCACACCCTTGTTTATAGCAGCCCAATGTATAATAGTTAAATCTTGAAAATAGCTCAGATGCCCATTAACCAATGAATGGATAAGGAAGATGGCTTTTTTATACAATGGAGTACTACTCTGCCATAAAGGATAAGCTGGAGACATTTCTAGTTAAATGGATCCACCTTGAGACCATACTCTAAAGTGAAATAAATCAGACATACATGTTTAAATACTGCATTGTTTTCTCCTGTGTGAGAAACTGAAAGTTTATAAGGACAAAAATGTATTTTAAAAATTTGGGAAATGAAAACGGGAGGCCAGTGACTTAGCTCAGTAGCACCACACCTGCCTCTGAAGCCCGAGGTTACTGAGTTCGATCTCTGGTACAAAAAAAAAAAAAGAAAGAAAGAAAGAAAAAGTAAAGGGGAACAGGGAGAGAGGACAAGGAAAGAAATGGAAACAAAGCTTATGTAAATAAGGGCAGGAAGGATTGAAGGGGAGGGGAGTGGGAAAAAGATACATGTATAGGTATAAATTCCATGTCATATATGTTATCATTATATATATCTAAAATGTACCATAAAAACAAAGTTACACCAGGTGTGGTGGCTTATCCCTGTAATCCCAGGAGGCAGGAGGATTGCGGAGAGTTCGTAAGTTCGAGGCCAGCCTGAGCTTCATAATGAGTTCAGGGTTGGTCTGAACTACAGAATGAGACCCTGTCTCAGAACACCAAAAAACAAAGTTATGTTTTTTGTTTTTGTTTTTTTAAGTGAGGGGCCAGGGATTTAACTCAGCAATACCCCACCTGCCTCCTAAGTGCAAGGTCTTGAGTTTGATCCCTGGTACTGGAAAAAAAAAAAAAATAAGAGTGAAGAGAGGAGATACACTGTACATGTGTATAAAAATAGCCTTTACTGTTTTCAATTTAAAATATTTCTGTGGTTTGGGAATTTCAGTTTCTTAGAAGGAAGGACTGTGCCCATGTTAAACTTTAATGTGGATAGCTTTGTAGCGGTTATATATTGCTGGTAATTTAATTAATAGTTTCAGGTAAAAAGGAGCAGATCTATGTTTTAAGACAGGCATGAGCCAGACATGGTGGCACATGCCTGTAATCCCAGCACTCTGGAGGCTGAGGCAGGAGGATTGCCATGAATTCAAGGCCAGCCTGAACTACGTAGCAAGACCCTGATTCAGAAAACAAACAACAAAAACTGGCCTAATGGTGCACACCTAGAATTCCAGGGCTTTGAGAGGCCGTGGGAGGAAAATCACAATTTGAGCCCAAGCCTATGCAATTCAGAAACTTAGCAAGGACCTCTGGGAGAAAAAAAAAAGGAAAAAGAAACATTATGGGAAATGTTTAGAAAGTGAAACTGCTTCCATTTTCTTCTACCCTGTGTTTTTACTCTTAAGGTCCAAATCACCTTATAGGATGTTCTAAACAAGTGGTTCTAATAAATTCTTAGTCATTCTTGAATTGGCTATTTTCCTTAGAATTTCCTCATCTCATATTAACCAAGTATATATACTTTTATTTTCAGCTTCCTATACTTATTTCCTCCAATAAGAAGCATTTCCTTTATCACAAAAAAATTCACATTGATGAATCTTAACTTTCTTAAATTTAGAATAATTGTGAAAACTATTTCATTTTTCACATTATATCTCTTTCCTTTAATTTATTTGAAATTATTTGTATTTTGTAGACATCTGAGGAAGAAACTAAAGGTCTTCCAAGCAAAAAGGGAATTGTACAATCTATCGTTGGTCAAGGCTATCATCGTAAAATAGTTCTGGCATCACAGTCCATACAGAATACTGTATATAAGTAAGTATTTTGCAAAGAGAAAGTGTTCCACGTAAGGCACTTACATATAATAATATCCTTAAAATTTATCATGTCAAAGGAATAATTGCTTTGTTTCATTACAACTACAGTAAGCAGACCCTAGCATGGGTCCGTTGTGAGTGTTAGCTGATGTGGTGTCATTTAGTTTTACTATTCCGTGGGTGCTTGGAATTGACCTAAGAAACTGGTTGGTTCAGAGTCATTGTTCGGAATATCCAGAAGAGGGCGCCATGCTATCTCTTTTTACGTAGTCATCTTTTGGGAATCCATGGCGGATTAGTTCTGGGATGACTACCAGCCGAAAACTTCTCTTGTCTTGAGTTCTCCATCCAAGGGTCCAGCCAACCACCGATGGAAAATATTCAGAAGAAAAAAAAATATCCTTGGGTGGAGGATTTAGCTCGGTGGCACCCTGCCTGCCTGGCAAATGCGAGGTCCTAAATTCAATCCCCAATACCAAAAAAAACTGCATCATGCCGGCAATTTAGCTCAATGGTGCCACCACCTGCCTTGCAAGCACAAGGACCCAAGTTCGATCCCCATATCCAGAAAAATAAAAAATGAAAAATAACCTGCATCCTTATTATCCTTTTTTCTTATTATTGTAGACTGTATTATCCCCAGACAATACAGTATAACAACCATTTACATAGCATTCACATTGCGTTAGATATGACTTGTACTGTAGAGGTGATTGAAGTATGTGAGCAGGGCTGTGGACGTAGCTCAGTGACGCCATACCTGCCTGATGAGCATAAGGTTCTGAGTTCAGGCCCTGATACCGGAAAATAAAAAAATATATGGAAGGATGTATACAGGGTTATTTGCAAATACTATTCCTTTGAGGGGAAGGTTTGGGTTGTTTTTGTTTGATTATTTGGTTTTTTGAGACAAGGTCTCACTGTGTAGCCCACACTGGCCTCAAACTACAGCGATCCTCTTTCCTCAGCCTCCAGAATGCTGGGATGATAGCTGTGTGCCAACATGCCCGGCTGCTATACCATTTTATATAAACTTGAGCATCCACCAATTTTGATATGCGCAGGATGTCCTGAACCCATTTTCCCACATATAATGCATCACTTGCTTATCACTGATACTTTTCATTTTGTTGTTTTTCTCATAGTTCTTAGGAATGAAATGTGAAAACCTCTTCTCTTCCCTTTCTCCTTCTTATTTTACTGGTCCTGGCTTTATTACAGTTTTCTCTGCAAGTCTTCTGTGCGCTAATATTGATACTGCAGGGCCAGGGATGTAGCTCAGTGGTGCCATGCCTGCCTGGCAAGCACAAGATCCTGAGTTCAATCCCTGAACTCGGGGGACTGGTGGGTGGAGGGACTATTGACACTGCAGTTGTCACCCATTCTTGGTGTATGTAATGTATAGTCTTGTTTATTTTGGTACCGGGAATCGAACTTGGGTCCTTGTGCTTGTGAGGAAGACAGTGGAACCACTGAGCTAAATCCCCAGCCCCTATAATATATTTTTTTGCAATTAATTGTTGCTTTTAGATTCAAGATTGGGATTCTGTGTGTGTGTGTGTGGTACCAGGGATCCAACTTGGGACCTTGCACTTGCAAAGCACGCGATGGAACCACTGAGCTAAATCCCTGGCCCAAGATTGGGATTCTTTACCATTCTCTTCTAATTCCTTACTTTAAAGTTTCTGCTGGGGCTGTAGCCCAGGGCTGAAATACTTGCCTAACATGCCTGATGCCCTGGGTTAATAGCCAGCACTGAAGAAAAGAAAATTAAAAGTTTCTGCCTCTCAGGGCTAGCAGTATAATATGCTCAGCTAATATAATATTCTCTCTAGCACCACAAAAAAAAAACTAAAATTTCTATCACAGAACAGTTTCATTAACAGTTCATTGGTTTTATTCCTGATAATAGAAAAGTCTTATCTCTCCATCATCTCCATTTCTCTGTCTTCCTTTTGTTTGTCAAGCTAGTTAATTTGATTTTGTTCTTTTAAGTGATGGACAGTCTTCAGCCATTCCTGTAGCCAGCATGGAGTTTGCGGCCATTTGCCTCAGGAATGCCTTACTGCTGTTACCTGAAGAACAGCAAGATCCGAAGCAGGAAAATGGGTCTAAAAACAGCAGTCAGCTTGGAGGGAACACAGAGAGCAGTGAGAGCAGCGAGACGTGCAGGTATGATGAGCCCTGTCCCCTCCCTCTTCACAAAACCTCTGTCCTTTAGATGAACTCCTAAAATCTTCAGCTTGAATGCCCAAAATTCTGTTTTAAACTGTAACAAAAATTATATTTCCCGTATTTCTGGAAGAGAAAAGTAAGGTGACAGGTAAGGAGAGATCCTTGAGGGAGGAAATAGAAATAGCTTTCCATTGACTGGAGGGACATTTGCAAGAAATCCCACGATTATCAAAGATAGCATTATCAGGCTGGGAAATTAGCTCAGGGGCGCCATGCCTGCCTCATAAGTACAGGGTCCTGAGTTCAATCTTTGTACCAAAAAAGATAACATTATTGTTAATATTTATTAAAATACTCAAATCCTAGTTTTTTAGTTTTATGGTATAAAGCAAACATCATACCAAATAGTTTACCTAATAAACACCATTATATTGAGAGAGTTCTGCATTTTACACATGGTGCCTTTAATGTCTTCTAGCATTTTTTTTCTTGATTATAACTTTTTTAATGTTTATTATAGAAAATTCAGGAGGCAGGTGTGGTGATACAGTGCCTGTGCTCTCAACACTTAGGAGGCTGAGGAAGGCGGTGGGGGGGATAGTTTGAGTCCAGCCTGGGCTGCATAGGGGATTCCAGACCAGCCTAGACTAATGAACGAGCCCCTGTCTCAGGAAAACAAAAGAGCCACATATAGTGGCACAGGCCAGTAATCTCAGCTCTTCGGAGGCTGAAGCAGGAGGATCAGGAATTTTAGACCTCCTAGTGCGGGGTGTGGGGGTCAAAGCTGGGCATGATGGCTCACACTTGTAATCCCAGCACTCAGAAGGCTTAGGCAGGAGGATGCCACAATTTTGAGGCCAGCTTGGGCTATGTAGTGAGTTCAAGGCTGTCCTGAATTGCCCAGTGAGACCTTGTCTCAAAAAAGGAAAGAAAAGCGGTTCGGTGGCCTGCCTCGCAAGTGCAAGGACCAGAGTTCAATCCCTGGTACCAGAGAAAAAAAAAAAAAGGAAAGAAAAGAAATTTTTAAATTATATAGGGTTTGCCTCTGCCAGACAGTTAGGTGTTTATGTAGTTCATAAAAATCAATTTGAAGATTGAAAAAATATGAAAATATTGGAGTGATTTCCTTTGTAATAGGCATGTTTGCAGTTAGTTGTTTTTATTTTGGATGTTTTGATTAGTGTTGAGACAGGGTCTCCCTCGGTAGTCCAGGCTGGCCTAGAACTCAAAACAACCCTCCTGCCTCAGCTTCTACCCTAGCTTTTAATTTGATTTGGGTTTTTTTGGGGGGTGGGGTGGGGGGGTCTCTTTGTGGTGTTTGGGGGATTTGTTTGTTTTGTTGCAATAATAGAGATCAAATTTAGGTCACTCCCACTGAGCACTAGATTCCCAGCCCTGTTATTTTTGGGTACCAGGGATCGAACTCATGTCCTTGCACTTACAAGGCAGGCAGCGGAACCACTGAGCTAAATCCCTGGCTCCCTACCCATCCCTTTTATTGTGAGACAGGATCTTATTTGGTTTCCTAGGCTGGCCTTGAACTTGTGCTTCTGCCTCCGTCCCCTCAGTAGGTGGGATTTCAGGTGAGCTCTATTGGCCCTTTTTAAAAGCAGTGTTGTATGCTGGGGAAAAGAAACTAATACACCTGTAGTTTTACCATATTGGTTATACCAAATTTGTTCTCACTCATCCTTAACACTTGGGAATGGGGAAAGAAAAACAGATTTAACATTCATTGTTTTTTTCTTTTCCAAATAAGAATCTGTCTCTCTTTCAGCAGTAAAAGCCATGATGGAGATAAATTCATTCCAGCTCCACCTTCTTCTCCATTGAGAAAACAGGAATTAGAAAACTTGAAGTGAGTATGTAAACAAAAGGAACATTGCACCTATTGAAATGAGCATATTTTTATGTCCTTTGCTGGTGTTCCTAGAATTAGGCGATACCTCATTGTATGAAACAGAATGAGTGTTCCAAAAAGCTGAGCAGGTTTCATAAACAGAAAAGGGCTAAGGAAAGCAAAACGGGAAAACAAAAAGCACTGTAATCTCAGCATTCTGGGGGGCATGATGATCACAAATTCAAGCCCAGCATGGCCTCATCTCAAAATAAAAATGAGTGAGCAAGGTCCTGGGTTCATTCCCCACTACAGCTAATTAAATAAATAGCAGTCAAATTCCAACCATATAATTATAAATCCTTTGTCAGCCGGGTGTGGTGGTGCACACCTGTGATCCCAGCACTTGAGAGGCTGAAGCAAGAGGATTACTACAAGTTTAAGGCCAGCCTGGACTACATAGTGAATTCAAGGCCAGCCTGAACTAAATAGCAAAACTTTTTTTTTTTTTTTTGGTAGCGGGATTGAACTCGAGTCCTTGTGCTTGCAAGGCAGGCCACCGAACCACTGAGCTAAATCCCCAGCCCAAGACCTTTTTTTTTTTTTTTTTTTTTTTAATTTGTCCCAAAACTTTGTAGTTTAATGCCTGCTTGGCCATACATATTTTATATAAAATGCCATCATTTTGCCATTAAGTGAAATTTGCCAACCAAGAGCTACATTATTTTACTGCTCATCTGGCCTATCAGTATACTGAGGGCCTCGTTTGTCCAAGGAGTTATATATCAGCCAATGCATCAGAAGCCCAAAACCTCTGGGGTAAAGCATCAGATTGCTGAGCCCCAAATATTCCAGGAGCTTCAAATGAGCATTTAAAATACAGATTCCAAGTAAATTTTTTTCAATCTGCAGGTGTGTGAAATTGTTTAAATTTTTGTGTTTTATATGGTAAAAATCCAAATGTGATAGTATAAAGTAAACCTTGTCCTAGCTAGTCCTGTCTCCTTTCCACCCAGGTGCACTGACTTGGTGGTTTTTTGGTGGTGGTGTTTGTGGTACTGGGAATTGAACCCAGGGCTTTTGCACTACTCTACATCCTCAGCCATTTTTTATTTTGAGAGAGGGTCTTGCTAAGTTACCAGGTGGGCTCAGACTTTTGATCCTCCTGCCTCAGTCTCCCAGAGTGCTAGGATTACAGAGGTGTGCCATCATGTGTAGCTCCAAATGTCTTTCCAATGACATTTCTCATTAATAACCTGATATATGGGTATACAGTGATTTTTTTTTTTACATCAGCAAGTATGTAGTGTCCCTTTTTTTTTTTTTTTTTTTTTTTTGGTACCAGGGATCGAACTTGGGCCCTTGTGCTTGTGAGACAGACAGCCAGTGGAACCACTGAGCCAAGTCCGTGGCCCTAACAGTATATCTTTAGAGATTTTTCTGTTTCAGCGTAGCTCTATTTCATTCTTTCTCTTAGCTTTAAAGAATTTCATTATATGGAATGATTTATTTAACATTCTTTTATGCTTAGTGGTTTATAGTGTTTTCAGCCTTTACTATTATAAATAATGCTGTGGTTAATATCATTGTATGCATTTAAGCTAAACCCTTAATGAAGAAAATACATCCGGCTGTCAAGTTACAACTGGCCTGACACACAAATGACTTGGTTACAACCGGAATTTTAGTTTTAACCTAAGACCAAAGTCTTGAGTTCCAACTCAACCACTGGCCACTGATGCTTCCAGATGGTCTCAGATAAAAATTTAACCCTTAATTAACATTAACCCTTAATATTCTGGAAGGAACATTACAACATACTTTCCTTTGTGGGGTTGAGAAATCCTGGGCCAGTGTCACTCTAAGGACACCGAGATCTGCCTGGAAACAGGAGAGAGACTTTAAAGGCTGTGTAGAGAAGCCTGAGCCTTCAGTTGACCAACTTGAACTACAACCAGCCCTTGAGAACAGATATGGTCCACTGTAATGAAAAACACAATTTTTCAAATTTGCCTTAATTTTTACAAGTTTATTTGAATGAGTACTAATCTTATTATTACTTTATGCATACAGTTTAAGAAGTAAGTTATCTCATAGTAGTTGAACATCTGCAGAGTTCTGTAATTGAACTTTTCTTTCTGAAAATCACATTGAAGAAAAGGACATGGAGTGGGGGCAGTACTCAAAGAGCCCTGGTAAGAGTCCTAGTAAGAGATTTCCAAAGAAAATAAAATTAGTTCTCTCATTTTAAAGGTGGAATGGGACAAAAATGTCTGTGGGAATAATTCCACATCATAAAATGAGGCAAAGATGGTATATATTAACCTTTTGCTTTTTAAAGGAGCAGATGAGAGAAAAGAAATAGAACAAGATGGAAGGGGCCTTCAGGTAGATGTATAAAAAGGACTACTATGTGGCTGGGGATTTAGCTCAGGGGTTCTGCTGCCTGCCTCGCAAGCACAAGAACCCGAGTTCAATCCCTGGTACCCCCGCCCCCAAAAGGACTACTCTATGCAAGACAGTAGCAGTGGTAATGGAGACAAATGGCAAAGGGAAAGAGCCATAAAAGATTTGAGATACGAAACCTCACAATGCACTGCCAGGCATGGTGGCACATACCTATAATCCCAACACCTGAGAGGCTGACAGAGAAGGATCTCTGCAAGTTCAAGGGCAGCCTAAACTACACCACGAGACCCTGTCTCAAAAAAATAAAAAAGTTAATAGTGCAGTTTGATATGTTAAAGGGGAGTCTGTGACTGGAGCTAGCTGTCCCTTATTTAGGTAAGGAGCTTGAGCATATTGGTTTTTAGTAAGATTATGGAATTCTTAGAGATTTCTTCTGTTTCTGACCTGAATTCTTTTATGTGATTGAAAATATGATTAGTGTAAAGTTTAGTTTTTATACTATTTTATTGACTCTTTGTGCTCTGTAATTCCCTAGACACCAATATAAAGCCCAATTTCGAATTTCTGTTTGTTTTTTTCTTTGGTTTTTTGAGACAGGGTCTCACTATATAGTTGGGACTGACCTGGAACTCACTATGTAGCCCAGGCTGGTCTTGAACTCACTGCGATCCTCCTACCTCAGCCTCCCAAGTGCTGGGATTACAGGCATGTGCCACCGTGCCCGGCTCCATTTTCCAATTTCTAACATAACTGATATGCAGTAAATTATCCTGACTATTCTGATGGTCACTTCTTGTGATACAGGTTCATAGTCTCTTGAGTACTAATAGTTTTATGAATTGTATAGAAATGAAGATGAATTAAAAAATTCATTCTACCCAAGATAGATGTATGTTTTCCAAAGATAGATGACAGTTGATGCAATGTGAGAATCTCTGTTAAAATCAAGGTAACTTTTAGAGCTGGGGATTTAGTTCAGTAGCACAGCACCTGCCTCGCAAACACAAGGTCCTGCAAGCACTAGGTCCGGAGTTTGATCCCTGGTACAAAAAAAAAAATCCTCACATTTGAAACAAAAATTTGTCCCCAGATTTGGAAAATGTCTCAAATCAACTACATGTTTTAATTGTAAGGTCCAAATGAATTTAAGAGATACTAATATCACACAAACCAGAGATATAGCCCAGTGGTACAGGATTTTCTTGGCATTCTGAAGGCCCTGGGCTCGATTCCCAGCCCGGTAGAAAGTAAATAAATAAAACCATGGGTCAGGAATAGGACAGCTGGCTGAAGATAGACAGATAGACAGACAGACACTAGAATATTGCCTTGGTTCCTGAAGTACTCAAAGCTATACTAAGCCACTCATTTCATTTCATTCAGTTGGGAAAATTACCCACATCCATACTCTGAAACCTAGATTTAGATAAATGCTATAACTTTAAAACTGTATGGTTTCTTTCCCCTTTTTTTGGTACCAGGGATCGAATTCAGACCCTTGTGCATGCAAGGCAGGCGGCGGAACCACTGAGCCAAATCCCCGGCCCTATAACTTTAAAACTTTAAGGTGATTCTATTGCTAGTTACCCCCCCAAATTAAAAATTGTCCAAACAACAGTTTCATAGCAACTTTCCATGATAGCCCACTTTGTGTTTCCCAGACATGGTTTATACTTTTATCTTTACTTTTACCCTCTTTTTCTCTTTACTTGGCCCAAGCTTGCTCTGCAAAGCCATTTTCTCCCAAACTCTTCACTTTTATTTTCTCAAATTAACTATGTCATTACTTTAAAAAAAAGTTTCGTACCATCCTTGTTCATGGGTGGACAAAACTAGCTATAATATATACATCCATCATTAGGAGAGTGGATAACTAAGTTGTAATGTACCTGTATATTCCAACTGGAATGCTCAGAATGAAAAAAAAAATTACTGGCCAGGCATGGTGGTGCATGCCTGTAATTCCAGCACCCGGTCACATGGTAGCTCTGTGTAACTGAGGAATTGCTAGACTTTCTAGAAAAGCTATACCATTTCAGAGTCCTACCCAGCAGAGCTTGACTTATTCCAGTTTCCCCCGCCAGCACTTTGTAATTGGGGGGGCGGGGGAGGCAGGAAGGCACCAAGAACCACGGGAAAGTAGGGGCTCTTTATTGTTGGTGGGGCGGGTCCACTTCCTCTTCACCATCCCAGTCTCAGGCTTCCTACTGCGCAGGATGGCGCTGGCTGGGCGGTGGCGCCCTGCGCAGGACCGGCAGTCCTGGTACTTGCAGATGACGTGGCGGACGCTGCGGAGGGCTGCGCGTGCGCTTTCTGGGTGCACCAAGAACCACGGGAAAGTAGGGGCTCTTTATTGTTGGTGGGGCGGGTCCACTTCCTCTTCACCATCCCAGTCTCAGGCTTCCTACTGCGCAGGATGGCGCTGGCTGGGCGGTGGCGCCCTGCGCAGGACCGGCAGTCCTGGTACTTGCAGATGACGTGGCGGACGCTGCGGAGGGCTGCGCGTGCGCTTTCTGGGTGTCGGC
>NW_022900940.1:21661954-21689657 GCF_012274545.1 Fukomys damarensis | reverse complement strand
CTGGCGGGAGCGTGGCTGTGACCACCGTTGACCCCCTTGCGGTCAGTCACGGGCTCCACGCGCACTGTATTAGGTTGAATCAGCCCATTGTAGCAAAAGGAGATGCGGCCCTTCAGGTTATGGGGCTCCTTGCTGTACATCTTCTTAATTCTGTTGAGCAAGATCCCGGAGCGGGGCTGGGGATTTGGCTCTGTGGTTCTGCCTCCTGCCTCGCGAACTCAGGGTTCTGAGTTCGATCCCTGGAATCTCTCTCTCTCTCTCACACACACACACACACACACACACACACACACACAAAACTTGGAGGGCCAGGGATTTAGCTTAGTGCCACCAAACCAGCCTCACAAGCTCAAGGTCCTGAGTTCGACCCTCAGTATCCACAAAAGCAAAACAAAACAAAAAACTGGATGGCAGCGGCTACCTCAGATGGAAAAACCATCCTTTTAATCATTATCATGGGTGCGAAGTGGTATCTCACTAGCTTGATTTGCATTCCCGGAAGTTTGTTATTAAGCAGTTTTTATGTGCTTTTTGTATGTATTCCTTGGAAAATATTGAAATGCTTTGCCTGGGGTGTTTGTTGTTGTTGATTTGCGTGTTTATTTTTGGTTCCAGGGATCGAACTGCTTTCGAGGCAGGCTCCCCAGGTTTTTTTGTTTGCCTTGTTTTTCTTCTGTACCCATAATTGAACTCTTGCGCAAGGGAGGCGCTACTGAACTAAATTCCCAGTCCCGCCCCCTTTTTAAAATGATGGTATGCCTCAAACCTAGGGCTTCGTGCATGCTAAACAAAGACTTCAATGAGCAAGGTTCCTAGCCCCTTCTGCCACTTTTAATTAGATTTATCTTTCTTAGCAAGTTGTAACACTACTTTGTGTATTCTAGGTGGAAGCCTCTGTACCCATCACGGGCACTGGCTCTGAGGCAGAAATGGCGCCAGAAGGGTGTGGCAGAGGACAGCTGCTTAAGCAAGCCCTAGCAGCCTGGAAGCAGAGAGAAACAGGAAGCTACACCCTCAGAGCCACACCTCTAGTGACCAAATCACTCCTCCAACTTGGCACCGCCTCCTATCGAGGGTTAGCTCCAGATGAGCGAGGTGCTTGCTGCGTGATTCATTCACGTTTGCAAAACCCTGCTTCTGAACGTAATTAGGTTACCTGGAAACATTTAAGTCATAACAATCACTTGCAGGCCCTATAATTGGATAATGTTTTCTTTCATTGTGTAGGTTTTCCCTGTTTTAAAGATGTCTTTTGATTTTTATTTTTATTTATTTATTTATTTATTTTGGTACCGGGGATCAAACTCGGGTCCTTACGCTTATGAGGCAGGCAGCAGAACCACTGAGCTAAATCCCCGGCCCAAAGATGTCTTTTGAAACACCAACGTTTTTCATTTTTAAAAGGTTCAGTTTAGGACTGGGATTTAGCTCAGTGGCGTGTCGCCTGCCTCACAAGCGTAAGATCCCGAGTTCCATCTCCAGTACCAATTAATTAATTGCTCGGTTTATATATTTTTCTTTTGTTGCTCCTGTTTTCCCTGTCATAGCTAAGAATCCTTTGTTAGACAGACATGGTGGCACACACCTGTATTCTCAGCACTCTGGAGGCTGAGGCAGGAGAAGCACAAGTTCAAGACCAGCCTAGGTTATATAGTGAGTCCAAAGCCAGCCTGAACTGCGTAAGGGAAACCCTCTCAAAAAACAGCAACAACAACAAAAATCCTTTGCTGAGATCATGAGAGTTTATTCCTGTAAGTTTATCTCTTACATTTAACTTTTGAGGGGTTTTTTTGGATGTAGTATGAAATAAAGGCTCAGTTTTTTTTTTGCATACTGGAGTCATACTAAGCTTATAGGTTTCATCACTAACATTTTATTGTTCATAGTGGTTTAATAGCTGTCATGGGTGTGAACTTTTACATACTGCAGATTATAGTTTTATGCGTTTAGGAATCATATTTATTTTGGTCTTTGCCCAGTGGTAATGCTGTAGCTCGTAAGACAGACTAAGATGATGGCTGATAATATTTTGTATCTCATAGAATGTGGTCTAGGGACCCAGACCCATTTCCATGTTATGACCAAGTGTGGTCCTACCGAAGTTTGTCCATCTAATAAATTCTCCCAAAGAATTCTGTGTATCCTGCCCATCACTGTATCTGCAATTAGTATTCACCTTGTCATGATTCTTGTCTGCTTTCACAGTCTGGTGTTAAAATACTTCCTCACTGGTCCAGCACTCTGTGGAAAGCCGAGGGCACTGCTGACCTTGGACAAATTCTCAAACCCTGGCCCCTCCTGTCTGCTAGACACTGGCCTGGGCCTTAGAAAGGCTCTGTCCATATGCAAGGCGCTATGCCTGGACAGCTTTGTGCTGCTTCTTTGCTGCATGGGGAGGGACTGGGTCTTTGCTAGATTTGGTGAAAACATGTTTAACTTCTTTGTGCTGAACCTGTTTGTGTTGAACTTGTTGGTCAGTAAAATTGTTTTTGCACAGAACTATTACTAGAAAGCAAACTATTACTAGAAAATCATTGAGGGGGCACAAACAAAATATTTACAGAAGACGTAAAGTGCAAAACTAATTTTTTAAAGCTTTTCTTAAGAGCAAAGAGGTGGCAAATTGGTTTTGTTTGGGCTTGTTCAGACAGGATCTTGCTGTGTGGCTCAGGCTGGCCTTGAACTTGTTGTGTAGCCCAGAGTGGCCTCAAATTGAAGATCTTTCTGCCTCAGCCTCTCGAATGCCAGGTTTTACAGACACACTACCACACCCAACAAAAATTGACAAGCTTAACATTTTTCTGGACTGTAGATAAATAGAATAAGCTTGGTGGGGTGTTTTTGGCTTTGTTTTTATTTTGAAATTTTAGTATTTTCAGTTTGTTAAAAGAAATTATGTTATTGGATTTTTTAGCTATTTTTTCAAATAATGTTTGTTATGAGATTGCACTGCAAATTTATTTTCCTTTGGTAGATGGTAACTGACTGGATTTTACCCATTCTAGCTTTGGATTAGATGAATTTAACTCAGGTTATAAGGCTTAACAAATTTTAATACCCTATCTTTGCATAGTTGTGATTTAGTGCTTAAAGAAAGCGATTTCCCTCTTTCTCACCTTCCTTTCAGGGATTGATGTCTGAGGACCTAGAGCCCTGCTCTAGCACATGAAGGTTAGAGTGGGGTTTCCTCAGGTCCTCCGCAAGGGAGAAATGTACATGTCTTTTCCTTGGGGAAAGCATTTCCAGTCCACTGAACTGTCAGATCTGCTGAGCGGTCAGTAAAGCAGATTGGACAGTGCCTCGAAGTAGTGTATGTGTGTGTTGAGGAGGGCGTATTTTAAGCAGTAATGATCAAAAGTGAAGTGATTTCTCCAGGAGCCTAACAGATAAAGCCATGTGCATTTCTAGTGTTCCCACTCTGCAGGAATTATTGTTTTCTAGGAGGAAGAGGGGGCTGTGTGTGAGAGGGGGTGAAAGATTTGGGGTAGATTAGAAAGCATCAAGGAAAGGGAGCATAGCCAGGCGTGGTACCTCACACCTATAGTCCTAGCACTGAGGCAGGAGGATCTCTGTGAGTTTGAGGCCCTCCTGGACTGCATAGTGAGACTGTCTCAGGGGGGAAAAAAAAAGGAAGGCCTGGGGATTTAGCTCAGTGGTTCCGCTGCCTGCCTTGCAAGCTCAAGGTCCTGAGTTCGATCCCCAGTACCAAAAATAAATAAATAAATAAGGAGGACCAGGGATTTAGCTCAGTGGTGCTGCCGCCTGCCTCACAAATGCAAGATCCCAAGTTTGATCCCTGATACAAAGAAAGAGATGGGGGGCATAAATGATGGTGTGAGTTTAGCACTGAAACTTGCTTAATCCTAATGGCCCTTGATCAAAATGCCAACCCCAAAGTTAACATTTGTTTGGGGGCATTTGCGGGGGGCATGGTCCTGCTATATAGTTTAGAGCAGCCTTGAACTTGCTTTTAACCCAGACTGGCCTCAAATTTGAGAACCTCCTGCCTCAGACTCCAAGTGCTGGGATTACAGCCATATGTGGCTATGCCTGGCTGTTTTCTTTGCCTGTTTCTTCTGTTTGCTGCAGTGCTGGGAATTGAGCCCATAGCTCTATGCGTGCTAGGCAAGTGCCTTAACCATTGCCCTACACTCCCAGACTCCAGAATGTTGTTTTTACTTATTTTTGACAGAATGGTTATTTAATTGAGTCTATTTTGTTTTGTTTTTTTGGTACCGGGGAGCGAACTCGGGTCCTTGTGCTTGCAAGGCAGGCGCCGAACCACTGAGCTAAATCCCCAGCCCTATTGAGTCTATTTTGAGTTAGTGTGACATTTTACGGAAGTTGAAGAAAACGGATTTTTGTCTTTTTGTACATAATTGTGGTTTGGCCTAGCTGAGAAACAGAATCCTGCTACAAATTGTACATGACTGATTTCTCAAGCCAAAGTGGGCTTGACAGTGGGCTGGAGCATTAATAGCCCACCTACTGTCAGGAGAGGCCAGGGCAGGCTTTTCCCAGCAGGCCTGCCTGAGGTGGGGATTGTCCCAGAACAGACCCCGGCGGCGTGGGAGCCAGGGTCGTGTCAGCTTCCTCCGCGCAGTCATCTGCCAGCAGCAAGTGTGGGGGTCTGGGTCCCTGCAGAGCCAATGTGAAGGTCAGAACCTGTGTTCTTTATCAGGTACATCTTAAACACCTACTGAGAAACATGAGAAATTACTCTAAGTGTAGAAAATAAACAGTGTATGTTTCTGCTTTTAATGAGCTTATTTTTTGCCTTACCCTTTAGTGGTCTCACATGAAAATGGAGAGTAAACATCATGACTGTCATATATGGAGGCCCTGAACTGATGTTGGTCTTGAGCCTCTGGAAACTAGACCTTTAAGGGGCCTTTTCTTCCTCATAAGCAACACATACTTCATATGTGATAGATACTTTTGTACTTCTTGAATAAATGAATGTGTGTTGCCATCTTAAAACTACAAATAAGCCAAAAGGAGAAATTAAGTCATTTAATCCTTTTTTTTTTTTTTTTAACTGAAGATTGAACCCAAGGCCTTCTCACTGGTCTGCATCCCCACCCCACTTCTAATTTTTGATTTTGAGACAAGTTTTGCTGAGTTTCTCGGGCTAGGCCTCAGGCCTCACCCTCCTGCAGTGCTGGAATTACAGGCATAGGTTACTGGGTCTGACACACAGACCTAACCACTGACATGTTTCTGAAGACAGGAGCGGACTAGCCAGTGCCTCCTCCACTGGTCCCTTGAGTCCTGCACCAGGAAGAAGGCATCTCTGCTGTCGCAGGCCATCCTACACTCTTCTTATGTGGCCACAGGCAACCTTGTTGTGAAGGCAGCTTAGAGATCAGGGACACTGATAGTAGGTTTGCCAGGAAAATCCCCTTGGAAGGAACACTACTTGCCTGCCCTTAAATTATTCTCTTCTGTGAACAGAGTTCAGATTTCAAATTATATACTCAAGCCAGGCATGGAGGTGCTTGCCTGTAACACCAGCACCCAGGAGGCTGAGGCAAGAGGATCACTATGAGTTTGAGGCCAGCCTGGACTACATAGTGAGTTTAAGGTCAGCCTGCACTACAAGGCAAGACTATCTCAAAACAGAAAATAAAAGAAATAAAACTGTATACTCAGTGGCGAAATATTTTTTTAAAAACTCGCCAGGGATTTAGCTCAGAGGTTCCACCACCTGCCTTACAAGCGCAGGGACCTGAGTTTTATTCCTGGTACCAAAAAAAAAAATTCTTTATATTGTTAGGGTTAAATTTTGTTTTCATCCTTTTGGGGGGGTGTGTTCTGGTTTTTTTTGGTTTTTGTTTGTTTGTTTGTTTTTTGTTTTGGTTTTTTGAGACAGGGTCTCACTATGTGGTTGAGACTGACCTGGAACTCGCTATGTAGCCCAGGCTGGTCTCGAACTCACAGCGATCCTCCTGTCTCAGCCTCCCGAGTGCTAGGATTACAGGCATGCGCCACCACATCCGGGAGGTTGAGGCAGAGGCTGAGGCAGGAGGATCGCTGTGAGTTCGAGACCAGCCTGGGCTACATAGCGAGTTCCAGGTCAGTCTCAACCACATAGTGAGACCCTGTCTCAAAAATCCAAAAATAAATAAATAAATAATAAAATAAAAAAGTGTCTCCCCAGCCCTTGATGTTGCTTATCAACAACCACAGGCACCTTAATAGTTCAGAGGAGAATAGCGCTATGTAGTGAGCTAAGTTCAGGGGAGTCTTCAGTAGCTTCATTTGGTCATATTCGGGTTGGGGGCCAGTGGGACAGAAACTAAAGATGATTTACCTAATTAGCGAAACTGCTATGCATGGTGATGTTTATCTATCATTATTTTGCCATTCCTCTCTTCTGGTATCCAGCTTGTCGCTGATGTAAGTAGGGCATTCTTTCCCACTCAGCAGATATGACCAGTGTCCATTTTTTAAGCTTTCAGCCCTTTCCCCTTCATGTTCTAGATGCTCCATACTGGCCTGCAGTGCGTATGTGGCCCTGGCTTTGGGTGATAACCTGATGGCTTTGAATCATGCAGACAAACTTCTTCAGCAGCCCAAGCTGTCAGGCTCTCTTAAGTAAGTATGGCATGGCCTATGTGTCCCTGCTTTGTTTCTCTTCAAGACTTCTTATTTTGTGATGCTGTTGCTTCCTTTCACTGCTGGAGCGGAACATATATTCATGGGGAAGGCAACTAGTTAAATTTTTTCTTATTTTATGTCTTAGCAGTGGATTTTTTTTTTTCACCTGTTGCCCCTGAAGGTTTAGTGGACATGGCATTTGCTATACTGAGCATTAGAAAACAAACTTTAGGACCGGGGATTTAATTCAGTGGTTCTGCCACCTGCCTCGCAAGCACAAGGACCCGAATCCAATCCCCTGTGCCAAAAAAGAAAGCAAGAAAAAAAGCAAGCAAGCAAGCGCAAACTTTGGACTTTCTGGTGTCTGCTGCTAGGTCTGACTGGAACACTTTGGATACCAAAATGTGAGTCCTCCGAAGACCCATTAAAAAAAAGAAATTTGGTCCACATAATTCCAGGGAGGAATGCAATTTAAATAGACAAGAATGTAAATACATTTTTCCAAATTCCTGTATCATTTCATGAGATAGTTTTCTACAAACTGTTATGATACCACTTCAGTATTAATGTCATTCTTGCCGGGGGACCAGGGATTTAGCTCAGTGTTTCTACCGCCTGCCTCACAAGCCCAAGGACCCGAGTTCGATCCCTGGTACCAAAAAAATTAATTAAAATTCTTGCTGGGGATGGAGCTCAGCAGCATAGCACCTACCTGGCAAGTGTGAGGTCCTGAGTTCGATCCCTAGTACCAAAAAAAAATTCTCAAAGCACACCGTCTTTTCTTTATTTGAAATTAAGTAAAATAGCTGGACATAGTAGCACAAACTTTGGGAGGCTGAGGTAGGAGGATCACAAGTTCAAACCCATTGTGGGCAATTTAGCAACTTTGTGAGACCCTTTTTTAATTTGTATCTCAAAATGAAAAAGGGGGCCGAGGATTTAGCTCAAAAAAAATTATTTATATTGTTAGGGTTAAATTTTGTTTTCATCCTTTTTAAAAGACAGCTTAGAGCTGAGCATAATGGTGTGTGGTGTATGCCACCTTTGGTTCTGCCCCCTGCCTCGCAAGCGCAAGGCCCCAAGTTCAATCCCTGGTACCAAAAGTAAAAATAAAAAAGGGTTGGTGATGTAGCTCTCTGCAAAGGCCCTGGATTCAATCCCCAGGACTATGGGGGGTGGGGCAGAAGGAGGAGTGGAGAGCGTTGAGTGAATTGTAACGTGCTTTGAAGGCTTTTTTAAAAGCTGACCCTGAAATGTTATCCGAAGTATTACAAATACAAGTATTCTGCATGACATTGGCTGGAGATTTAGCCAGTGGCAGAACACTTACCCAGTATGTGGGAAGCCCTAGGTTCAATCCTCAGCACTGCCAAAATAAAACAAAAAATACTTCAAAATATAACTACTTCAATTACCAGCACCGCCATGTTGAATATCTCCACTTGCCCTTTTGCCTTTTACTGGTATTTGTTTGTAGAATACAGAATTTAGGGGCCGGGGATTTAGCTCAGTGGTTCCAGCACCTGCCTCGCAAGTGCAAGGACTGGAGTTCAATCCCTAGTACCAAAACAAAAAACAAAAAAAAAAACACTTAGAATTCAGAAGCCATACTCAGAGAAATAATTCTATGAATTTCTTTTTTTCCTTAAAAAACTGGGATGAGGACTGGGAAGGTAGCTCAGTGGTAGAGCACTCAGCATATGCAGGGTCCTGGGTTTTATCTCTAAAACAAAACAAAAACCTAGGCTGACTGTGGTACAGAGGCACTTACCTATAATCCCCTCTATTCAGGAGGCTGAGACAGAAAAATTGCAGATCTGAGTCTAGCCTGGAAAACTTGGTGAGACTGTGTCTAATAAAAATAAGAAAGGACTGGGGCTTATAGCTCAGTAGTAGACCATTTGCCGAGTTTGGACAAGGCTTGGGTTAAATCCGTAGACCACAAAAAGAAGGAAGGAAAGAGAAGGGAGAATGAAGAGGAGGAGGGATAATGAACTCACAGTTTAAAAAAGTGTTTATGCTAGGTGCAGTGACACATGCCTATAATCCCAGCTACCTGGAAGCCTGAGGCAAGAAGATAGCAAGTCCGAAACCAGTCTGAGCTACATAGTGAGACCCTGTCTCAAAAAAAAAAAAACAGGAGAGAGAGAGACTGGAAGAAGCAAGCTATTTACATCAGAGGCTGTACATCTTGAAGAAGGGTGTACATCTTGGCATAGTGTCAAGGGACATAAACAATATGTTGTAGGGCTGGGGATTTAGCTCAGTGGTTCCACCGCGTGCCTTGCAAGTGCAGGGACCCAAGTTCGACCCCTGGTACCAAAAAAAAAAAAAAAAAAAGTGCGTTGTAAAAAGTAGAAAACCTCTGGAAGTAAGGTTGATCCAGCCTGGGTCTGGCACCTTGGTGCTTTTTGACTCTTCCAGCAGCAGAAAGTGAAGGAAACTGATTCTCATTGTGGGGGTCACTGTGTCTTTCTCTGTGTTTTTGTCTCTGTCTGTCTTCTTTCTTCTCTCTCTGCAGTACTTTCCTAGCCCATTTTATTTTTTGAGGCAGTGTCTTACTAAGTTACTTAGTTGGCCAAGCAGTATTCAAACTTGGAATCCTCCTGCCTCAGCCTCCACACACAGTTCTAGAATTACAAGTATGTGCCACTACACCCAGTGTGAACCTGCTATGTTAGAACTTTATTAATGTAAGCCGGGCATGGTGGTGCACGCCTGTAATCCCACTGAGAGGCTGAGGCAGGAGGATCACTGTGAGTTTGAGACCAGCCTGGGCTACATAGTGAGTTCCAGGTCAATCTCAACTACATAGTGAGACCCTGTCTCAAAAAATAAAAAAACAAAAACAAAACAAAACAAACTTTATTAATGTTCTGGTGTTAATATTTTCTAAATAAATAAAGCATATTAGAACTGCTGCTTTTTTTTTGGTACTGGGGATTGAACTTGGGTCCTTGCACTTACGAGGCAGGTAACAGAACCACTGAGCTAAATCTCCAGCCCTGAACTGCTTTCTTAATTGATGTGTGTGCCTTGTTATACTTGGCTAATATGAAAATCATGTATTTTTTAAATGTTTTTAAATGGTTCTTAATTCATCCCGATATTTTGCCTAAATAAATTTAGATTTCAGTTGAAGGACATGAAATATATGAAAGGCGTACCCAGTGTGCAACAACATACATAATGTACCCAGACATTATTCTACATTGGTCCTTGTGTGATGACTTACTTTTCAGTTTGGAATCTGCTTTTTCTTTCAGGTTTCTGGGCTATTTGTATGCAGCAGAAGCCCTTATCTCCCTGGACAGAATATCAGATGCCATTACTCACTTGAACCCCGAGAATGTCACTGATGTCTCCTTGGGAATCTCTTCCAATGAACAGGACCAAGGTTAATGATGCATTTGATCAGAACTGTTCACTGTTTCCACTTCCTTCTGGCTGTAATTCAGAGTGTGGAAACTAAAGGGCAAGGTTGTGAGGGAAGAAATTTTCAGGCCCACTTCTCACATTTTTGGCTGTACTTCCTTTGTAGTAATTGTTTGATAAGTAAACCTGGAAGTTGAAGTTTAAATTCTCATTTTTAAAGGCTGATACTATAGGGATTCTGTTTTTTCTTTCTGTTCATTCTTTCTTTCTTTCTTTCCAAAGAAATGGGGACTAGGTGAGGTGATACGCACCTGTAATCCCAGCACTCAGGAGGCCGAAACAGGAGGATCACTCCAAGTTCAAGGTGAGCCTTGGCTACATAGTGAGCTCAAGGCCAGCCTGAACTATATAGTGAGACACTATATAGTCTCAAAAAAAAAGAGGGCCAGGGATTTAGCTCAGTGGCACTGCACCTGCCTTACAAGCACAAGGTCCTGCGTTCAATCCCCAGTACTAAAAGGAAAGAAAAAGGTAGGGGAGGGAGTCTCAAGCTACACTTGATGGCATACCTATAACCCCAGCTATTCAGGAGGTGAGAGGCAGGAATATTGGAGTATGAGGTTAGCCTGGCACCTTAGCAAGACTCTGTCTCAAAAACCTTTTAAAAGATGATGCTGGGAATGTGGCTGTGTTGTGGAGGACTTCCTAGTGTGCACAGGGCCTTGGGTTCGATTCCCAGTATTATGGGGCAGGGGACATTGTTGCCCAGACTGGTCTCAAACTCCTGGCTCAAGAAATCCTCCTGCCATAGCTTTCTGAGTAGCTGGTACTATAGGTTTGTGCTACCATCCTCCATCTTAAGAGGATTCATTTTGGTTTCGTTCTGATACTGAATTTTTTCTTGAACATATTCCACAATTGGGGGGGTAATACAGACATAGCATTCAAAAGTTAATTTTCGGGCCGGGAATTTAGCTCAGTGGTTCTGCTGCCTGCCTTGAAAATGCAAGGACCTGAGTTCAATCCCCGGTAACAAAAAAAAAAAAAAGTTAATTTTCAATCATGGCTAAGTTTTAGTGGAAGTAAAATTATGTGACATTCACTTTATGGAAGGTTAGCTCTTAGGCTTGTGAGGAGTGGGATTGCATTTTGACAGCTCTTTTAATAGAACCCCCACTACATGGAAAGTCACTACTATGGCAGATTGTTTTACATTGGGTTTCTGTTTCATAAGAGATGGATGTTTATAAAATAAGCCCTATTATCTGCCTCTCAGATTTATTTTCATGTCTTTGCAGGATCAGACAAGGGTGAAAATGAAGCAATGGAATCATGTAAGTAAGTTTTATAAATACTTAGGCAGCCCGGCTGGTATCTCAAAGGCCCCTCTGGTGGCCTGAGGAGTGGTGCTGTGCCTTAGCTGAGTGACCCCTCAGGGAGGTGGCAGGCTGTTCTCCACCCCTGGCAGAGCCTCTTCACCAGCATCTGCACTCTTTCTTTCCCCAGCTGGAAAGAGGGCCCCCCAGTGCTACCCCAGTTCTGTGACCTCAGCCAGAACTGTGATGCTTTTCAACCTCGCCAGCGCCTACTGCCTTCGGAGTGAGTACGACAAAGCCCGGAAGTGTCTGCACCAGGTGAGGCCACCTGGAGGGCTGTTCCTTCCTGTGATCATCCAACAGAGGGCTTTGCCCAAAACTTCTGATCGCTTTGTTAAATATTGGAGTATTACTTTTCCAAATTTTAAAAATATCCTTCAAGGGAAGCAACTGATTGGCCCTGCAAATAAATATAGATAATGTTGAGTTTTTCCTAAAATCAAAATTCCAAAAGATTGAGAACCATCTAAATAAGAGACCACTTGGTGCACACACCTATAATCCCAGCACACAGGAGGTTGAGGCAGAAGGATCACTGCAAGTTTGAGACCACCCTGGGCTACACAGTGAGTTCAAGGCCAGCCTGAACTACATAGCAAAACCCTGTCTCAACAAATACATAAATCCACTTAGATCAATAATGGTGCAGTGGATCACAATATAGCTGTAAACTCTGTGTCCTAAAATGAAAAGATACCCAAGATACACTGAGTAAAAAGAGCCAGGCGTCAACTAGTTTCTATATAATCTTGTTTTGGTTGGCTGGTTGGTTGGTTTTAGTTTGTTTGTTTGGTTTGTTTGTTTGGTTTTTGGTACTGGAGATCGAACTCTGGTCCTTGTGCTTGTAAGGCAGGCGACGGAACAACTGAGCTAAATCCCCGGCCCTGGTTTTAGTTTTTTGAGACAAAGTCTTGCTATATAGCTCAGGCTGGCCTTGAACTTACTATGTAACCCAGGCTGACCTCGAACCTGCAGAGATCCTTCTGCCTCAGCCTCCCGAGTGCTGGGCTTACAGGCATGCGCCACCACGCCCAGCCTTATAATTCTGTTTTTGCATAGAAGAGCTCTGAAAGGACTTGCCAACAGCTGCAACATTAGTTAGGGCTACCAGGATAACACCTGTCAGAGGTGAAGGTTCACAACCCGAGACTAGAGGAACTGCAGACATAGTAAAGAAAGTTGTTGCCGTAAATAACTAAGTAGACCTCTACATTTACCCCTGAAGTGATGCATCATCTGGCCTAAAGGAAGATTCTGATTAGACTTGTTTAAGTATCTACTCATTCCCGGAAAAATGACAGGTGTGGCACCATTTCCATTCCTTTTCCAGTGATTTCACAGAATTGGAAAGGGCTGATTCCTCAGAAGGACATTATCTAGCAGATCCTTCAGAGCACTTATTTTCATGCTAAGTCATGGTAATCAGGCTAAGCAGACATAATACATCATTGCCCCCTGGATTTAAAATTAGAAGATGCCTTCTTAAAAGGGAATTGCAGGGCTGGGGATTTAGTTCAGTGGTTCCACCACCTGCCTCACAAGCGTAAGGACCTGAGTTCAATCCCCGGTACCAAAAAACAAACAAAAGGGAATTGCAAAGTCAGGAAAGGGAATTGCAAAGTCAGGGTATGCAGAATTTTAAGACTTAGTATGTAGGAAATTTGTGCCAGTTAGTATATTTACCAGCAGAATATGAGACAGCTCACGTTCCACATGCTGTCAGAGTAACTACAATTGAAATTAAACTGCTCTCAGGAGGCCAGGCGTGGTGGCGCATGCCTGTAATCCCAGCACTCAGGAGGCTGAAGCAGGAGGATCGCTGTGAGTTTGAGACCAGCCTGGGCCACATACTGAGTTCCAGGTCAGTCTCAACTACATAGTGAGACCCTGTCTGAAAAAAAAAATAAATAAAACTACGCTCAGGAGATACAATGGCGTCCAGAATGTTCCTCTCTAGATAGGTGATCTTGGTTTGGTTAAAGCCAATGATGGTAGCCAAGCATGGTGACAGACACCTGTAATCCTAGCACTCAGGAAGCTGGGCAGGAGGATCACCCTGAGTTGAAGGCCAGCCTGAACTATAAAGCAAGACCCTGTCTCAAAACCTGGATGGGGATTTAGCCCAGTCGCAGCCCACCTGCCCCTCAAGTGCAAGGTCCTGAGTTCAATCCCCAGTACGAAAAAAACAAAACTACAAAACCAAAATGTGGTGATGCTATACTATGAAAAAAACTACAAATGATATTTAATCAACTTAGTAGCATCTAAGTGAGCTTTTCTGATCCCAGATTAAAAAGGTTAAGTGACCAACTGTCTAGGAAAACACATTTGGTATTATCTAGGAATTGAGTGCAGAAATACTCCAGTTCTTGGTGACAAGGTGTAGGTATAATGTCCCTTCTATAAAGTCCTGGACAGAAGGCCCTGCAGCGAACGGGGGCTTCTGATCTAAAGTTCCAGGGTGTACCAGTTTCTGTAAGAAGCAGCTGAGATTCTCCTATAGCAGGGGACCGTGGCTGCTCCCACACTGGGAAGACAGATGGAGTCAGGCCTGGTTTGGGGCCCAAGGAGCTTTTGTTTTGGCCCCTTGGTTTTTGGTTAATCCAGTGGCTGGGCCTTTGTTGATTGGGAGGCCCACCCTGTTGGGAGGGCAGAACAGTGATGTGAGGAGCTAGAAGTGCGAATCTCCCAGTCGCCTCCCCACTGCTAAAACCATTCCTTACATCCAGTCAGCAAAGTGCCAGGAAGTTTCATAAAGTTGTTGCCATATATTCCTGTGTTTTAGAAAAAGTTGCATACTGTGGTCAATGCAGAGAACAGTAAATGACCTGTGTGTATCAGCCACATTGAGGGGGGAAAAAAGATTTTTGATTTTTTTGTTGTGGTTGTTACCGGGGATTGAACTCGGGTCTTGGCGCTTGTGAGGCAGGCGGCTGCACCACTGAGCTAAATCCCTGGCCCAAAAAGATTTTGTTTTGATTTTTGGTTTTTGAGACATAGTCTTGCTAGTTCAGGTTAGCCTTGAACTTACTGTGTACCAGGCTGGCCTCAGATGTAAGACAATCTTCCTGCTTCAACTTCCTGAACGCTAGAGTTACGGGTGTGCACCAGCCATGCTCCGTGAAAAAGAGATTTTAATATCCACAAAATGCTGTAACGATTCTTTTCTTTTACAAAGCTAGGCCTAGCCAAGCACAGTGGCACACACCTATAATGCCAGTTATCTATGAGGCTGATCCAGGAGGATCACAAGTTCAAGGCTAGCCTGGGCTACGTAACAAAACCCTGTCTCAAAAAAACAAAACAATAAGGCTAAGGAAAGTACCAAAGCAGGGGGAAGCAACGATCCGTGGGAACTAGACGTGGAAGTACAAGTTGATAGTAGGGTGAGGAGACGGCTACTGCCCAAGAGGCTCAGACTGATGAGCAAACAGAGTTTCAACACCTGTGACCAGCACGGCTTGGCTTCCTTTCCTTAGTATTGCATCAAAGAAAAAATGCTGGCTTTCCGCTCAGATACAAGGGCAACATGTTGCCTAAACCAGTGAGTTATTTATTTGACTAAATTATATTATGTGTACTAACATCTAGCCAGGTGGGCACCGGAGAACACATCTGTGATCCCAGCACACAGGCAGGCTGAGGCAGGAGGATCCCAAGTTCAAAACCAGCCTGAGTAGCTAAGGAACTTCAGGAACCCTGTCTGAGAATTTTAAAGGGAGAGATGCTGGGATGTAGTTCAGTACGAAGGCTCTGGATTCAATCTCCACTACAGGGGAAAATAGGGAAAGTTCGAATTCTTATTCCTGACATTGGTAACTACTTGCAGCTTACAATACTGAAATGTTACTTAGGAAAACAGGTGGACACTGAGATCTTTGTTTCTTCTTACAGTACTGAGGATTGATCCATGGCTTTGCGCATGGTAGGCAATCACCGTGCCACTGAGCTTCATTCCCAGCCCAACATGCAGTGTAAATACAGCTAGATCAGTGGTGAAGCACCACCAGCAGATATAGATGTGTCCAGTGTAAAATCAGGGTGTCCACACAGGCAGAATAAAGAACCCCAAGCTGGTGTATCCCAAGAGGGAAGAACAGCTTTCTCATATGAAGAACTTAGTAGAGCCAAGTATGGTGACACACTCCTGTAATCCCAGAACTCTGAGAGGCTGAGGCAGGAGAATCCCAACTTTGAGCCCAGTTTGGGCAACTTAGCAAGAGCTTGTCTCACATAAACAGAGCTGACAAAGTAGCTCAATAGGAGACCACTTACTTGTCAAGCTCGTGTGAGGCCTTGGGTTCAGTGCCCACTACTGCCAAAAAACAACAACAACAAAAAAAAACAAAACAAGGAAGTAAATGTTGAACCTAAGGGTTTTTGGTTTTGGTTTAGTTTGGTTTGGTTTTTTTGCCATTACTTGGCATTTGTATGTTAAGCTCCTGAGTTTCATAAATGTCTTTTATTGGGCCAGGCGGCTTCCATGATTCACCCCAAGGAGGTGCCCCCTGAGGCCATCTTGCTGGCTGTGTACCTGGAGCTGCAAAACGGTGAGTCATTCCTTCCAAAAAGCACCGGGTCCCTTCAAGGAAGCCAACATTTTTGTTGTCTGCTTTTTCTCTTCAAAAGCAAAACTTTTGTCTTCTTTGCAGACAGAATCAGGAGTGTCAAATGTAGGTAGAATTCAGAAAAAGAGCCTCAAGCTGGTGCAACCCAGGAGGAAAGGATAGCTTTCCCTTGTTAAGGGCTTGGGATACAGCCAGTGGTAGAGCACTTGCCTGGCATGCATGAGGCCCTGGGTTCAATCCCCAGCACCCTAAAGGGAAACACGTTTTAAACTATCTCATCGTCAAGCCACCCCTCCATCACTTAATTCAGAATCTCTAGGGCCAGGGCCAAGACACTAGCGGTTCCCATAGCCAGGGCTGCAAACCACCCCTCTTACAGTTCTCCCCTCTGGATTTGACGGCCTTCTGTTTGCAGTGGAACTGTCCTGTGCTTTGTTTACTAACGGAGGTGTTTTTGTAGGTAATACCCAGTTGGCCTTGCAGATCATCAAAAGGAATCAGCTGCTGCCGACAGTTAAAACGCACTCGGAAGTGAGAAAGAAGCCAGTGTTCCAGCCCATCCACCCGATCCAGCCCATCCAGATGCCAGCGTTTACCACTGTGCAGAGAAAGTGATGTTTTGATTTCGGAAAACCATTGCCCAAGACCCAGCACAGTATTTACTGACCTTATTAGTTGTATCACAGCAAATGAATAAAAGACATATGCTGAAGGGTGCTAGTTGTGAAGACACTGTTTTGAGACCACTTGAGACCCTGACTTTTTGGGGAGAAGCTTACTTAAAATTAAGGATTTGCAAATTAATTATAGCCATTGACCTTTATGTGGCAGCAGACTATCTTGAGCGATTATGTGATGTATCTGTGTTCTAGGCAATTAAAACAATCTTGTAGTCTTTCTCGTAATGCTTATTTTAACACCTGAGGCTTTCTGTTGAAGTTTTAAAAGCTGGCAGAGAGGAACATCAGCAGCTTTTGAATAGTTGACCTATGGGGAGAGGAGACTAGAGTTGCCATATTTTGTGCCTAGTTATGCCTACAGGGACTGAACAATGTGTAATGACCCATAGAGCTTATAAAACCGTGTTAAAAAGAGGTCACTGATCTGGTGGGAATCCTTTGGCACACACCTCTAATCCCAGCACTCAGGAGGCTGAGGCAAAAGGATTGTCTCGCGTTTCAGGCCAGCATGGGCTACATAGAAAAACCCCAGAAGGGGCCAGGGATTTAGCTCAGTGGTGTCACTGCCTGCCTTGCAAGCGTAAGGTCCCGAGTTCGATCCCCGGTACCAAAAAAAAAAAAATAAGCAGAAGTTCCAGTAGACAAGGTGTGCTGTATTGTCCTGGTTCAGTCTCTGTAACCCAAAGTGGGCCCGCTGGCTTTAGAATCTGTTAGCAGGCAGCTTTAGGTTCATAGCTAACCTCTTTGAAAATAGAAGCAACAAATTAAAAGCTGCTTCTTCCCAGCATATAGGTATTTGTATGGGAGTGACATGGCCAAAACTTACCACTGGGGTAGATGCACTATCTTTAAGTAGCAGGAAAAGGGTACTGCTTTAGAAAAACTGAACAACACCCACTCCCTACTGCCACCGAAGATGGGAGTGGTATCTGGGAAATTCATCAAATCATGCCATTTAGAAGGAACCCTTAGTGTCACCGCCCCTCCAATTCCTCCATGATTTAGAGATAGCTTCAGATGAGGAAGGGCAGTACAATAGAATCTACATGGCTTGCAAGGCAGGTGGTGGCACCACTGAGCTAAATCCCCAGCCCTGTTTTTTTAGTTTTTTGAGACAGGGTCTTACTATGTGATTCAGGCTGGCCTAGAGCTCATTATGTAGCCCAGGCTGGCCTCAAACTCCCAGTAGTCCTCCTGCCTCAGCCTCCCAAGTGGGATTACAAGTGTGCACCACCATGCTCAGCTCCATCAGAACTACCAGAAAAGTAACTACCAGGAGTGGGGTTTGAACTATCTATCCATTGGATCTTAAGTTCACCTTAACATGCAATCAGTTTTGGTTTTTCTTGAGACAGCATCTCATTACATAACCTAGACTGGCCTTGAACTGATAATGGTCTTCCCGCCTCAGCTTCCCAAGTACTGGGATCCACACCCAGCTTTGAATCAGTTTAAAAAATGATATTTTTTCACTCAGTGGAGATGTGTGTGTTTGGGCACCTGCTCTCCTCCACTCCAGTGTGCAGTTGTATTATCAGGGACTCAGCTTTATTAGCATTTGGGCTTTTGTTCCCATAGCCACAAGGTGTCCCAGGATCACATCTGCTGCAGGCAAGAAGAGGGCAGAGGCCACTAGTCTTGGTAGGACTTCATCAGGACAAGTTCCTCTTTGAACCCTAGCAGACCTGTTTCGCCTCCTCAGTCCTGTACTGCAGGGAAACTTGGGAACGAAATGAGGTCACTAACTTAGCAGTGTCTACTGCTGGCTTTTGAAACTCTTTATCTGAAGGGAAGACAGGAAAGTGTTTCCCATCAAGTGAACAAAAGCTAATACCTTGTCAGATTAAACTGCCAGCAGCTTAGCTTCACCATCCTCCCTCAGCAGAGCCCAGCACTTTAAAAAGAAGCTCTTCACTGCTGTGACTTGGCCCTGACTGATTCCTATAGCCAAAAGAGCTTCTCCCCATTTTTTTTCCTGAGTTGATTCATTAAAGCCACCTCTGCTCACAGCCAAAGGGTGGATTTCCTTTTCTTTTGTTCAGTGGTGCTGAGAAACCCAGTGGTGTCTCCCTTTTCTATTTTGAGATAAGATCTTGCTGAGTTGCCCAGGCTGGGCTCATACTTGGACTCCTCCTGCCTCAGCCTCCCAGAGTGCTGGTAAATATTCTAGAATATTTCCTTCCTTTCTCTCCACATTTCCCTCTCCTACTCCCCTCCCTCTCTCCCCCTCTCCCTCCCTCCCTTCCTAGAAACTGGGTCTCATTGTGTTGCATAGGCTGCCCTCCTAAATTAAGGTGAACCTCCTGCTTCAGCCTCCCAAGTAGCTGAAACTACAGATGTGTGCAACCCCACACTGGCACATACACTTTTTTGTGGTATGGATATGCTGCTCAACTTACAGTGGAGTTGGGCTGGGGATTTAGCTCAGTGGTTCCACCACCTGTCTCATAGGACCCGAGTTCGATCCCCAGTGCAAAAAAAAAGAAACACACACTAGAGTTATAGCCCAGTAAACACATCAGAAATTGAAAATACTAAGGGCCAGGGATTTAGTTTAGTGGTACTGCTACCTGCCTCGCAAGCACAAGGTCCCAAATTCTATCCCCAGTACCCCCTCTCCCCGAAAAAAGTAAAAATTGAAAATACCAGAAGTTAGCCAGGGTAGGTGGCATGTATTCCTGTAAGCCCAGCACTCTGAGAAGCTGAAGCAAGAGGTTTGCAAGTGCAAGCCCAGCATGGCAACTGAGCAATTTAGTGACACCTTGTCTCAAAAGCTAAGAAGGGTGGGCAGGGATTTAGCTCAGTGGTTCCACCACCTGCCTTGCAAGCACAAGGACCCGAGTTCGATCCCTGGTACCAAAAAAAAAGCTAAAAAGGGTTAGAGATGCAGCTCAGTGCAAAGGCCCTAGTTTCAATCCCCAATACCAGGGGAAAGAGACATCTATCATGCTACATGATGCTCATCTGGGAAAAAATAAAATTTGAAGTATGGGGCTGGGTATTTAGCTCTGGTTCTGCCACCTGCCTCACAAGCGCAAGGTCCTGAGTTCGATCCCTGGTACCCACCCCCCAAAAATTTTTTTTTGAAGTATGGTTTTTTACTAACCCTAACCCTAACCTTACTCCGTATGAATCACTTTTGCACCATCATGAAATTGAAAGAGTCAAGCTAACCCAGCGCTCTGGAGACTAAGGCAGGAGGATCACCACTAGATCACAGCCAGCCTAAACTATATAGTGAGCCCCTGTATCAAAAATCCAAACAACAGGGGCCAGGGATTTGGCTCAGTGGTTCTGCCGCCTGCCTCACAAGTGCAAGGACCCAAGTTTGATCCCCGGCGCCCCCCACCAAAATCCAAACAGTAAAGCTAAACTGACCATTTTAAGGCAGGGACCCAAAGTGTATGGTATCCTGGAACCTAACAGATGTGTGCTGCCTCAGCCTCATTTCAGAGAGGAGCCCCATCGGCTCGGCCAAACCCCAGCAGTTTAGCCCTAGGTGGGACAGACAACCCTCATGAGTTCCTTCCCAGACCCAGAGAGGACATCCCTGTCTCCAAAGCTGAGAGGACAGAACCCTCAGGACTGCTGGGTGGTCTAACCTCCTGTCACTTGGCCTTCGCCCAGCAGGACGGCACCTGCCACCCACTTCCTCTCACCTGTGTGGACACCACAGACAAAGCAGGCCCTGGAATGGCTGCCACTTCAGTCCTTTCTCTGACTAGTTAGCCAGGAGATCTGCCCCTCACATGACCTGACTTGTGAGCAAATGACTTTCTCAAGTTTTCTGACCAGTTCATAAAATGAGGGCCTGTTTCCTCTGCCTGTATGCTGACTGAAACGTGATGAAGACTGCAGAAGCCTGGTACTTAAGCCTCCTGTCACCCACAGGGCCTGTGTAGTCCAGTCACCATGTGAAGTCCTTCATCCCAGCTTCACCCGCCTGAGGGTCTCATCCCTTCCTGTCCTAGAAAGCCACCAGAACAAAAGTGAGACATGACACCAGGGAACTGCAGCTTCAAAGGTCATTTTATATATTTTTTTAAAAACTTTTTAAATTTTTAGACAGGTGGGCCTCCAAATTCTGGGTTTAAGCCATCCTCCTGCCTCAGCCTCCCAAGTAGCTGGGACAACAGGCATTTGCCACTGTTCACCCATCTTGTCTTAAAAACCTTGATCCTTGGGGCTGGGGATTTAGCTCAGTGGTTCCAGCAGCTGCTTTGCAAGCGCAAGGACCCACGTTCGATCCCCAGTACCCAGAAAAAACAAACAAACTAAAAAAACCTTGATCTTTTCACTGGGACAAATTTTGATCTGGAGCAGTTGTTTAACTTTGTACCTGCATTTCTCCATCTGAAAGATGATGACACAGACAGCACCTTCCTCAGAGGTTTAAGGGCTTGGCCATTGGAATGTGTCTTGAACCCCAAATCTTCAAAAGAGAGCTGGGCATGGTGGCACATGCCTGTAATCCCAGCACTCGGGAGGCTGAGGCAGGAGGATCGCTGTGAGTTCAAGACCAGCCTGGGCTACATAGTGAGGTCCAGGTCAGTCTCAACTACATAGTGAGACCCTGTCTCAAACAAACAAACAAAAAACCCAGATCTTCAAAAGAGAACTCCAGCTGGATATTGTGGCTACACCTGTAATCAGAGCACTCTGGGAAGCTGAGGCAGAACGATCCCAAGCTCAAGCTCAGCTTGCTGGTGGTTTAGCAACTCAAGGAGACCCTGTTTCAGAGTTTAAAGGAGGGCTGGGGATGTGCTTAGTTCAGTGTAAAGGCCCTGGAATCAGTGTGTGGTGTGAATGTGGCAGAGCAGAGAATTTCCTGAACCACAGACTTGGAGGCAGCAGTGGGTGCCTTGCCCAAGTGCCTGCAGGATGACAAGAGGTCCAGGTCCTTCCTGCCCCACTTTTCTCACCCAGCCAGTCAGTTGTGCAGCACAGCTGTGGCTCTGTCCAGGCTCCTGCAGGGAGACACTCTGTCTCTTCTGGTAACTGCTCTGCTCTCTCTGTTGAGCTTCTGCTAATCCCTGTGGTACACGCATGTGTTTACCAAAATGGGTCCTCCGCCACCTTCCAAAGGGAGTCACTGCCTCCCACCCTCAGACCTTTGCTTCAGTCTGCTCTGCAGCCTAGAAGTTTCTCCTTCACAGTCTCAACGGGTCAATGTCCCGCCACCTCGCCCTGGCACTCCAAGGAGCCCTCTTATGCCCAATTCCACCTTTCACAAGGCTCAGCGAGGGCAGACTCCGGGCCGGTGAGCACGCAAATCTGCAAGCCAGGCCATGTTCTGTCATCGCTATGCTCGTTGTCAACTGTTTTCTTTCCCCTCCTGGATTCTGAGTGCCACTGAAGATGGGCCGTGCATTACACAGCACGTGGATTGTTCTAGATGAACAGCTAGGTCTGCTGCCCGGGATGTTGGTGTATTTCCTTCCTAGGCCTGGCGTGTTAGTCACCCAGGACTGCGGTGGAGATGGCCCAGGACTCGTGGGGCCTCTGCATCCTTGACCCTCAGTCTTATGGAGTGAATTAAATAGTGGCCAGGGATGGGTGGGTTAGTTACTGGCCAAACTCAATCCTCCAAGTCAGCTGGCCCAGCCTAAAGTAAACAAACGCTTGCACAAAGCCCCGATTTACACATTCATCTTCCCCCGCTCCCAGGGAAGGACAGGGCAGAAACGCAGGCTGGGTGGGGGTGGGGTGCCACTGGGAGGAGGCCGCGAGTTCATTAGCCCCCTCATTTGGGCAAAAGGAATCCGTGTGGTGACAAACAATTGTCCTGGAGGATTTAGGGGGATTTGGCCAAGTGTCCCCGTGGGCCCCCAGCCTCCTCCTAATCCCGTCCACATTTCAGACTACTTAGGATCGCATTAAATGTCAAAGCCGGCGTTTAGGGAAATATCTACATTTCGTATGCATCGCCCGGGCCAAAAGAAAAGCTGAAACGAAGCTTCGAGCATTTGGCGCGAGAGGCGCTCTGTGTGGTCCGAGCGTGAATGGGAAGAGGGGGGCGGTGCCCTCGCGGCCTCCCAGCCTAGGAATGCGGCCCTTTCACATGGAGAAAATGCGCAGGCTTTGTCCGGGCCTCGGCCTCCCGGAGGCGTGGAGGCGCCCGGCCGGATTGTCACAGCTGCATTTGCATGTGAGGCCCGGGTCCCATCCCCACCCCCCGGCTCCTCCCGGCGCGACGGGCGGGGGCCTTGGGACTCCGCACCGCCTCAGCCTCGCAGCTCCTCGGTGGTGCTTTCCGGGGCGCCGGGCAGGTGGGCTGTTCTGCACTCCACACTCAGATGCGGACAGTTGTTTTCTAGGAAACAAGACCGAGGTGTTAGATGAGCCATCCTGTGCCCGCTTACGTTCCCGTGCCAGGTCCTCTCCGTCAGGTGTGACACCATCGGCGGGGCAGAGGGGAAGGGTGTTCACGAAGATTTAACCCTGGGGGCTGGGGATTTGGCTCAGCGGTTCTGGTACCTGCCCCGCAAATGCAAGGGCCCGAGTTCAATCCCCGGAACCAAGGGGAAAAAAAAGATTTAACCCTGGGCCTTTGCCCTCAGACCTTTTTTTTTTTTAACGTGGTCCCCATAGGTCGCGAAATGGTCCTCGCTGGGCTCGAACTTGCGCTCCTCCAGCGTCGGCCTCCCGGAGTGCTGGGATCCCAGGCGCGCGCCGCCACGCCCGGCCTTCTGCACATCTTTTACCCAATTTGGGAGGGTTAAGAAGCCGCCTGGGTTCCCCCCGCGGAGGCGCAGGCGAGCAGATGCCCCTGCCGCTTGGGGGGCGGGGCGCCACCTAACGCCGGCCTCCCTGGGAACCGCGCTGCGCTCAGGCGCCCGGCCCCGCAACCCCGCTCTGCTGTCCAGAAACGTGGGGCATCCTGCCCAACGAAGACAGTTTCCTTCCGGCAGTCCAGGGCTTGTTTTATTGCTTGCATTGTATTCATTTTCTTCTTACAGTTTTTACTTTTTATTTTTATTTCATGTTACTTTTCACTTTGCTTATTGTTTTTTTTCCACCTTATTAAGTTTATTTAATTTCACTTGTTTTTGTGTTTTTGTTTCCTGTTATGCATTTTTTCCCCCGGATACCGGGGATCGAACTCAGGACCTTCTCTTCTTGAGAGGCAGGCATAAGCACTACTGAGGTAAATCCTCGGCCCATTTAATTCTTAATTTTATGCTATCATTCAATTTCATTTGTTTAAAGTAATTTACCTTGCTTTATTCGTGGGTGAAGGGAAAATGTGAGGCATTTTCACTTACTTGGGAGTTTGTTTTTCTGCCTCTGGGTTTTGAAGAATGGTAAATAAATATTGTCTTAGTCAATTATTCAGTCATTGTCTTAGCTCCACAATTAGATTTGAAGCATCAGAAAATCAAGGACAAAAATGTATCAGTTGATGCAGTGCAAAAGAAAAAAAAAACTCATTAAATGAGGTCAATTATATTTCATAAATTTTTTGGGGGGGTGGTCTGGTCTGGCTGAGTTGCCCAGGCTGACCTTGAACTCCTGATGTTCCTGCCTCAGCCGGAGGCTGGTGTTACAAGAATTCACCCCACACCCAGCAGATTTCTAAAATGTATCAGCCCCTACCCTGGGCCAGACACACTTTCCAGTGCACCAGGCAGAGTCTGCAGAACACAGGTGCTGGCCTCAGGAGTGCCAGGCTAATCTGAGAAGACAAGGATCTGAGCAAAACTCCCCAGTGAAGGCGTCATTTCTGGGGCAATGAGAGGAACGCCAGGCGGCTGTGTGACTGGCCCATAGGGGGCTTGTTCCAGACTCAAGATCAGGAAGGCTCAGGGAAGGGTCCGCAATTTGACCGTAGACAAGGGAGTCATTTGTCAGTGTCTGTTTGTTTGTTTGTGACAGGGTCTTGCTGTATATTCTAGGCCTTGATCTCACTATGTAGCCCAAGCTGGCTTCGAACCTGCAGAGTTCCTCTCCCCTCAGCCTCCAGAGTGCTGGGATTACACGCGTTCACCATCATATTCGGCTTGCTTGCTTGCTTGCTTGCTTTTTTTTGGTGGTGGTGCTGGGGATGGAACCCGAACCCCGGACCTCACGAATGCTAGGAAAACGGTCTACCATTGAGCTACATCCCAACTTTTTTTTTTTTTTTTTTTAACTTTTCAGACTAAATCTAGGACACCAAGACCAGCACTAAATACTTTAGCTTCTATCCCTAAAAGCGAGGCCATTCTTTATCATAACCACAAATTATAATTTCCAGGATATTTAACATTGATAAAAGAATTTTAGTCATTAATACACAGCCTACATTTTTAATTTTCCCGATAATCCTCAACATATCTCTGTTGTTATTTTCATCCATTTCAAGATCCCATATTGCTCTTAGTTGTTTTAAGAGTTTATTTCATCTTTAAGGAAAACTATTTCCCTCAGCTCTTCTGGTGTCTCAGGATAGTAACAGTTTTCAGATCCATAGTCCTGTGGTTTAGAGTGAACCCTGGGCCCTTCCCACTGAACTGGGTCCCAAGCTTTTTATTCTCTCTTTTTAAAATTTTTATTTTCTTCTGCACTTGCCTAGCAAGCACTAGTTCCTAAATTCAATCCCTGGTACCGCCAAGGAAAAAAATTTTGTCTCATTTTTGGTTTTTTGAGACAGAACCTCACTATGTCGTTCAGACTGGCCTTGAACTCATTATGTAGCCCAGGCTGGCCTCAAATTTGGGGTGATTGCCACTGCCTGCCTGGAAAGTACAAGTTCCCAAATTCTTTTTTTTTTTGTAAAAGGGATCAATTTTGGGGAGTGGGTGAGTATCAGGGATCAAACTTGGGACCTTGCACTTGTGAGGCAGGCAGCAGCATCACTGAACTAAATCTCTGGCCCTTTTATTTTTTTTTATTTTGAGCTGGGGTCTCACTAAATCCCTAAACTGCCTTGTTGGGTTTCCATTTGCAATCCTGCTTCAGGATCCCAGAGTGCTGGGATTACAGAGGTGTGCCAGGGTGCCAGATTTAGTTTTGTTTTGTTTTTGAGACAAGGTCTCACTATGTGTTGTTTTGGGTTTTTTTGGTACCAGGATCGAATATGGATCTTTGGGCTTGCAAGACAGGCAGCAGAACCACTGAGCTAAATCCCTGGTCACTGGTTTTTGTTTTTGTTTTTGTTTTGAGACAAGGTTTCAATTTGTAATCCAGCCTAGCCTTAAAGTCTCTGTGTAAAGCAAACTGACCTTAAATGTAAGATTCCCTTGCCTCTCCCTGTGAGTTGGAGGCCAGCCTATGCTACATAGTAAGACCCTGTGTCAAAACAACAAAGCTAATTAACAACAAAAGAAATTAACATTTTGGTTTGTCTGGGTTACACATAGAGAAATGTCTCAAATATTTTTCAAAATACACAAGGGCACACTTTAGGTCAGCATAAGAATGCAGTTAAAAAGAAGAAAAAAGAAAAACCTAGAATCAATATCTCTAAAATCATTGACCAAGCCACTCATGGAGGCACAAAACTGGCACATAATCCCAGCTATTCAGGGAGGCTGAGCCAGGAGGATCCCAGACTCAAGTTCAGCCTGGGAAATTTAACAAGACTATCTTTTTTTTTGGTACTGGGGGGATGCAGCTCAGCGTAAAAGCCCTGGATCCAATCCTGTGTGCGTGTGTGTGTGTGTGTGTGTGTGTGTGTGTGGTGGGGGGTTGACCTTCCATATTTCCTTTTTCTTTCTTTTTTTTGGTACCAGGGATCTAACTATGGCCCTTGTGCTTACAGGGCAAGCAGTGAAACCACTGAACTAAATCCCCGGCCCTGACCTTCCATATTTCCTTATTGCCTTTACAAAATTTCTAGACACTACTGTGACTGACTAGAAGATTCAGGAGAAAAGTTAAAACTTCCCTCCTCTATTTTTGGTAACAACTTGAAGATAAATTTAGATCTTTCACCCTGGATCTTATGTAGGAGAAGCCTATTTATGTATTTATTTTTATCTATTTATTTATTTATAGTGTTGTGGATTGTATAGTGCTGAGCGATCTCTCCAGCCCTTATTAATTTATTTTAATTAATTTATTTATTTTTGGTTATTTTGAGACAGGGTCTCACTATGTAGTTGAGGCTGACCTGGAACTCACTGCACAGCTCAGGCTGGTCTCGAACTCACAGAGATCCTCCTGCCTCAGCCTCCCAAGTGCTGGGATTACAGGCGTGCACCACCATGCCCAGCTTTATTTAATTTAATTTATTTATTTTATTTTTATTTTTTGGTACCAGAGATCAAACTCGGAAACTTGCGCTTGCGAGGCAGGCAACAACACCACTGAGCTAAATCCCCAGCCCTTTATTTTAGTTTTAGACAAGATCGTGATAAATTGTCCAGGCTGGCTTCCGACTTGCCATCCTCCTGCCTCAGCCTCTTGGAATGCTGAGATCACAGGCCAGGCGTGCACCACAGCACCCTGCTAGATCCACATTCTTTTAGCTGAGGCCTCATGAGCTAGTGCTCCCACTAAGCCAGCCTGATTTCTCCAGTGTATTTTGCACATTTTTTTTGAATGCAGTTTATTTTGTGTAGCAGTCTCATTCATGCTGGTCTCCAATTCCACTCCCATTTCCATTTCAGCAAGGATACTTTGAACCTCACCTATTTGGAAAATTACATCCAGTTTACAGCTCTTTTAAAACACTTGTCTAGTTAGGCACGGTGGCACACACCTGTGATCCCCGCACTTGGGAGGCTGAGGCAGGAAGAGGGCAGCTCGGGTTGAATGGAGTTCAAGGCCAGCCTGAACAACACAGTGAGGCTTTATCTCAAAAAAAAAAAGCAGTGTGGGAAGCTGTGGACATTAACACACAGTCCCCTATTTTGCCCCACCAGCCTCTCTGGCCAGCCCTTCTCCCACTTTTTTTGGAATCAGGATCTAACTGGGGACTCTGAGCCTGGGAGGCAGAATCACTGAGCTAAATCCCCACCCCCACCCCCTTTTTGAGACAGAGTCTCACTATGTGAGGCCAAGCTGGCCTCAAACTCAAGGGTATCCTCCTGCTGCAGCCTCCTAAATGCTGGGATCCAGGTGTGCACCACCAGGCCCATCTCAAGTCTGATGTTTTCTATGACTGAGTATGGGTTGTTTT
>NW_022900940.1:21652450-21661903 GCF_012274545.1 Fukomys damarensis | reverse complement strand
TTGGAAGTGGGGATTGAATCCAAGGATGGGCTGCTACTGACTCACATACACCCCATCGGCCCCTCTTTTTTTTTAGACAGGGTCTTGTTAAATTAGTCCAGCTGGCCTCCAATTTAGTATTTTCCTGCCTCAACCATCTAAGTGCTGGATTTTGGGCAGGTGACATCACTCTGGGCTAGAAATTTTCCAGTAAAAATAAAGAAATGTGTTGTATTTTATTTTATTTTATTTTTGGTACCAGGGATCGAACTGAGGACCTTGGGAGACAGGCAGTGGAAGCACTGAGCTAAAATCCACAGCCCCTATGTGTTGTGTTTTTAAACCACGTTGAAGTTTTTGTTGTTGTTGTTTTTGTTTTTGTTTTTTGAGACAGGGCTCATTATGTAGTTGAGACTGACCTGGAACTCACTATGTAGCCCAGGCTGGTCTCAACTCAGCGATCCTCCTACCTCAGCCTCCCGAGGGCTGGGAATACAGGTGTGTACCACCCGCCCGGCCTCAAACCACGGTGAAGTTTAGAAAGGGCCCCGCCAATTCCCAGGCCGAGTCCTCCCCGGAGAGGTTGGTAGATCAAGCAGAGAGGGCTGCTATGGGTTCTTGGGCCATCCGGCCTTTCCTTCGCCACCGAGGAAAAGGGGCTGCTCTTCCTTTCAAGCCCAAATCCTGTCTCCCATCTGTGGTGCAGCGCTGATCGAGGGCTGGTGAGGGCCCCACTACGCCCGCGCGGTCAGTGCTCCTGTTTTAGAGACTGAGCCTGTCGAATTAAAATCCAATTAATCCAACTTTAAGGGCAAGAAAAACTATTTGTGAAAAATCATTAAACAGCACGCACACCCCTTTGAGGCAGGAGCTTCCACCAGGAGAGGAACTGCCTGGCTTTTGTTAGGGTACTTTGGGCCCAATGAGTTAACTTTTTTAAGGAATTTTAACAAGATAGTGGTCAAAGTGGAATTTGTTCGTGTTGTTTACTTAAGGTTTTACAAGGCCCGGCCAAGGGCTCCTCCCCTGAGCCTGGAGAAATGGGCTTGGTAGCCTTGGGGCAGAGGTAGCATCTTAGGGGTCACTTTTAAACCCATGAGGAAACAAAACAGTTGGTCTGGAAGCCTCGCAAATGGCAAGGTCCTGAGACAAAGGAGGACGGGCCAGGAGGAGGGGGATGGAAGAGCCCAGACAGACCGCTGAGTGAGCTGTGGCCCTGGGCTGGGTCCTGGTGGGGAAAATCAAATTGGCCCCAAAAGGACACATTTGGGACAGCTGTTGAAACGTATGCGGAGAGTGCTGATTAGATAGCAGCTTTGTATCAACATTAAAGTTCCTCATTCTGATAGCCTACTTGGTAGTATAAGATAATGCTCCTGGTTTTAGAAAATGCTCAAGAGCTGGGTGTGGTGTGGCAGGCCTGTTATTCCAGCACTCAGGAGGCTGAGGCAAGAGGATTGCCATAAATTGCAGGCCAGCCTGGGCTACACAGTGAGACCCTGTCTTAATACAAAACAAAACAAAAAGAAAATGCACAAGAAACTGGTTAGAAACAGGGGCATCAGATCCACAGTTTTACCCCCAAATGGTTCAGAAAAAATAAGGGGGTGTGCATGTGTGCATATCTATATCCAAAATACAGTACTATGGACAGGGGACATAAACATGTAAGATATGTACATATAATAATAGGTCTATAAATATATGGAGGAAGGAGCTGAGCCTGGTGTCCTACAACTATAATTCCAGTAGTCATGAGGCTGAGGCAGGAGAATCTCAAGTTTGAGGTCAGCCTGGGTCACATAGCCAGACTTTTAACTTTTGTTTTTTTGGGTTTTTTTGTTTGTTTTTTTTGAGACAGGGTCTCACTATGTAGTTGAGACTGACCTGGAGCTCACTATGTAGCCCAGGCAGGTCTCGAACTCACAGTGATCCTCCAACAGTGATCCCTACCTCAGCCTCCCGAGTGCTGGGATTACAGGCATGCACCACCACACCAGGCTAGCCAAACTCTTACACACACACACACACACACACACACACAGAGGCACACACAAGCACACAGGCTGGGGATGGGGGTTATAGCTCAGTGGTAGAGTATAGTACTTGCTTAACATATGCCTTGGATTCAATCTTAAATCCCAAATAAATAAATAGGGGAAGGAGAGAGAGTAATGATGTAAACTGGATAAGGTGTTAACATTTGGGTACTGTAGGTGAAAGTTATATGGAAGTTTCTGTACTATTATTGCAAATATTCTTTTACATTTGAAATTATTTCAAAATACAAAGTAAAATACAAATAAATTTAAGGATCAATAAAAGCTTTTTAAAAAAAGCTGGGTGTGGTAGTATACTCCTGACATCCCAGCACTGAGGAAGCTGAGGCAGGAGGATTACCCAGGCCAGCCTGGTCTACATAATGATTTCAAGACCAGCTTGAACTCCATAGTGAGAACCTGTATCAAAAATAAATAAAATTGGGCCAGGGATTTAGCTCAGTGGTTCCATTGCCTACCTTATAAGCGCAAGTTCTTGAGTTTGATCCCCAGTAGCAAAAAAATAATAAAATAAAATAAAATTTTACGCTGGAGATTCAGCTCAGTGGCACCGTGCCTGCCCCGTAAGCATAAGCACAAAGTCTTGAGTTCGATCCCTGGTACAACAAATAAATAAATATTTTAAAAGGAAAGGTAGGAAGGAATGAAGAGACTGAGAAAGCCAGGGAGGGAGGAAAGAAAAGAGAGGGAGCCACAGAAAGAAAGAAAGCTGGGTAACTGGGTATCGTGGGAATTATCTGTAATCCTAGCATTCTGGGAGGCTGAGGGAGGAGGATCCACAATTCAAGTTCAGGCTAGGCATTTTGCTTTGTTTGTTTTTTTTGTTTTTCTGTAGTTCAGGGTGTCCTTAAACTCTCTGTGTAGCCCTGGAATTTATGGCAATCCTCCTGCCTCAGCCTTAGGAGTGCTGGGATTATAGGCATGTAGCACCAGGCCTGGCTCAAGCTCCTGTAAACACCCCGAGGCTGAGAGCCCACACGGGGTGCAGTTGTGCAAGGTGCTTAGTTCCCACTTGAGCCTGCAAGCGTTCACACAAGGACCTAGAGTCCCACGGCCTGGGTCAGGGTCAGGGTCAGCCCCTGGAACATATCCCAGGATGTGGAGAAAAGAGAGCCTTTTCACACTCTCAGAGGAGGGAGCAGGAATTGGTGTGGTCAGTAGAAGAAACACTGCAGCAGTTCCTTGAAAAATCAGAGCTAGCATGTGGTCTAGCAAGTCTACGGGTGCACATCCAGAGGGCATAAAATCAGCACCCTGAAGAGATCGCAGTACTTCCACATTTGCTTCAGCACCCCTTATAGTGGCCAAGATACAGAATCCACCTAAGTGTCCACAGGCAGCTGAATGACTCAAGAAAATACAACAGACACACACAATGGAATACTATTCAGGCCTCAAAAGGAAGGACACACAGTCATTTGTGACACTGTGGGTGAAATTAAGGACTTTCTGCTAAGTGAAATAAGCCAGGAACGGGAAGGAAAATTTTGCATGATCTCATTTTATGTGCAACCTAAACAAGTTGAACTCATGGAAGCAGAGTGTAGAATTAGTTGCCAGGGCTGCAGAGAAGGGGGAAGGGGGAGAAGACAGTTATTAGTAGATAGCTGTTTCGGATTTATACAATACACTTTGGTGTCTGAATGAGCTCCTCTAATAACAGGCAAGGCCAAAATAAATAAATAACAGGCCAGGGCTCCACAGAGCTACAGCCCCCACTCCCTGCCTATAATTAACAATGCATTGCGGGGGATTTAGCTCAGTGGTTCCGCTGCCTGCCTCACAAGCACAAGGTCCTGAGTTCGATCCCTGGTACAAAAATCAAAACAAAAAACCAATGCATTGTATACTCAAAATGTGCCCCCCTTTGGTACCAGGGATCAAACTCGGGACTTTGTACTTGTGAGGCAGGCGCTGGCACCACCTAGCTACATCCCTAGCCTCTCATTTTTTTATTAAATGTTCTTTTTTAAGGTAGAACTCTTTACTCTTTTTGGGGGGTGTACCAGGGATTGAACTCAGGTCCTTGCGCTTGCAAGGCAGTCCACTGAACCGCTGAGCTAAATCCCCGGCTTAAATGTTCTTTTTTTAAAAAAAGTAACTATGGGAAGTGGGTCGGGGATTTAGCTCAGTGGTTCTGCCATCTGCCTCACAAGTGCAAGGTTCCGAGTTTGACCTCCAGTACCAAAAAAAGGGGGGTGGGCGTTGGGGATATAGCTTAGTGCAGAGGTCCTCAGTTTATTCCCTAGACTGCAGAAACAAATAGGAAAGAGAGTGAGAAAGAAAGAAAATGAATAACCCGCCAAAGGGTTAGACTGAAATAGGGATGAATAAATGAGCATCAGGAATAACACAAAGCAGGATGATGATGATGATGATGATTTGGTACCCGGGATTGAAGGACTGGCAGGCAGTTTGTCAGTCCCTCCTCTGAATACAGATGGTTATCTTTGTGTGTGTGTTTGAATCCAGGGTCTTCACATTGAGCTAATCTCAGCCCCTTTTTGAGATAGGATCTCCCTAAATCACCGAATTGCCTAGTCTGGACTTAAACTTGGGCCCTTTCTGCCTCACCCTCCCAGAGTGTTAGGGTTACAGATGTGCCCCACCACCTTCAGCTCTGATGATTTTTTTTTTTTTGTATTGGGACTGAACTCAGGACCTCAGGTTTGCAAGGTAGCTGTGCCACTGAGCTAAATCACTGGCCCTAGATTCAATCTTCAATAACAGAAAAAAAAGGAGGGGCTCAGGTTTTAGTTTAGTTATGGTGCCACCTGCTTTGCAAGCACAAGGTTTGTTTGATCCCAGGTACAAAAAAAAAAAAAAAAAAAAGTCAGAAAGAAAGAGTAATGGAGTTGGGATGTCATTTAACGAGAGTTCTAAACAACTTTTAACTTGCAAGGCTGCGTATTATGTTTGATACATGCAGTTCAAGTTTCCCTAGTGTAGTTTACAAATTCCCTTTTATCCTCTGATATGTTGCTACTATAAATTCAGGGCTGAAGACACATTTCTCTTAATGGTGCTGGGGTCAGAGTCTAGGTAGAGTGAAGAGTTGTTGCAGATGGGGAGCTGATGGTGCCTGCCTGTAATTTGTCTGGGAGGCTGAGGCAGGAAGATCTGAAGTTTGAGCCCAGGCTGGGCAATTCAGTGATTTAGCAAGACCCTGTCTCCAAATTGAAAGAGAGAGAGAGAGGGGGGGGAGGGAGAGAATGTGGGAGAGAAAGGGAGGGAGGGAAAGGAAAAGAAAGAAGAGAGAAAAGAAAAGAGAGCAAGGAAGGCTGGGAATATAGGTCAGTGTGAAAGTGCTGGATTATTCAATCCCCAGTCCTGGAAAAGAAAAAAAGTGGATGGAGTATGGAGAGCTCCATCTCCAGTTGGCAGGATCCTGGCCAGGATTCAGCAGATGTCCTTTAGGGTCAGGCTGATATCCCAAACCCATACTTCAAAACAGCAATTATGATGTAATGTTTAATGTTTTTCTAAAAAGCGTGTACTTCGGTGATTTACGTACTTAAAAAATTATGTGAATACACCCTGAGGATGATGGTGAAAGGTGCAATTTTGACATCAAAAGAAGTGAATGTATCAGATGTTTAATTACAGCATCGGATGGGAAGAGCAGATTCAAAGTGGCTCAGATGGAAATGTGGCCTAACTCCCACCCCAAGGCTGGAGAGAGTGGCGGGGCTGGTGTCATCTTTGAAAACAAAACATGGTGCTAGATGCACTGGAGAAAGAATTCGAATTTACTGCCCATATAATTTCAGGGCTGGTTTCCTTTAAAAGTGGTTACTTATTAGAATACAAGATGATTTACTTTGAGGATTCAGGAAGGCACATAGACTCCCTGTCTAACGAAAACTAGTGAAGGAAAAACTGAAGGCTACAGGCTCCTCCTTAGCTAAGAAAGGGTGTTTATTACCGAGGATGGCAATGAAAATTTTAATACAATGTACTTTATAGCGGGGGGGGGGACTGGGACTCTGGCCCTTCATCTGGCTAGCAGACCTGCTTCTTCTCAGTATTAGGCCCTAATACTAATTTATTATTCATCTCTCACTATACCACAAAAAATCACAAAAACTATTTCTATATAAATGGGATAAATTGGTTGATTTAAAGATTTTCTTCTTTCTTATCAGTGGTAAATTGTCTTAACTGAAATTAGGAATGTACTAATTTAGCAATTTACACTGTGCTGGCTTCCTGGCAAAGCGCTGCCAGTTCCAGGCATGAAGGGAAGGGACAGTACCTCATGAAGAGCACCCCCTACTTTTTTTTTTTTTAGTTTATTCTGAGCAATTGTCCCCAGGAAACCAACCCACCAACCGCTGTCAGGTCTGATTCCTCTTTCTGGACGTACAGCCTTCCTGCTCCTCCGTGCTCACTCTGTTGACTCTTTACCTCAGCTATCAAGATATTTTGAGTCTCAGGGTCAGGAGGACTGTTAGGTTTATCCCCATCATCTCTCTTTTTGTGGCTGTTGTTGGAGGATGCAGCCAAACCAAGAGGGAGATAGCAGGTCAGGGCCTTCTTCTGGGCCATCTTCCTTCTGGCAATTCCTTTCTTCCCTGTTTTCCTTTTGTTTTTAAAAATGAATCAAAAACAATTAAGGAAAGGGAAAAAAATGCCAAACCAAAGGTACAAAAAGTCCTTCTGGAGTAGGGCAAGTGTGGCAGAAAATTACAGGAGTGCACAGTCATGTGTAGTTGTTCACATGTTGGCCACAAATTATGTAAGAAATGTGTATGTGTATCAGCAATAAATGATGGCAGGAGCAGCTTCTGGTTTTTATTTATAAATTTTTGTACCAGGGAATTGAACCTAGGGCCTTGTATTTTTTTTTGTTTTTGGTACCGGAGATCGAACTCTGGTCTTTGTGCTTGCAAGGCAGGTGCTGGAACCACTGAGCTAAATCCCTGGCGTGAACCTAGGGCATTGTGGATGCATGCATTCTACCACTCAGTAACATCTCCATCCCCTAAGGTTTTTTTGTTCGTTTGTTTTTTGTTTTTTTGAGACAGGGTCTATGTAGTTGAGACTGACTTGGAACTCACTATGTAGCCCAGGCTGGTCTCGAACTCACAGCGATCCTCCTGCCTCAGCCTCCCAAGTGCTGGGATTACAGGTGAGTCCACTGCACCTGGCTCATATTTTTTTAGTTTTTGTTTTTTTGAGACAGGGTCTCACTATGTAGTTGAGACTGACCTGAAACTCATTATGTAGCCCAGGCTGGTCTCAAACTCACAGCACTCCTCCTGCCTCAGTCTCCCCAAGTGAGTGCTGGGATTACAGGCATGCGCCACCACGCCCCGGCATTACACCTGGCTTTTTGCCCCTAATTTTTAAATTATAAAATGTTCATCTCATTTGGCAGAGGAGCTTTGTTTGCTCTTACTGGATCCACAGCTCATACTTTTCAGATGATTCCTGCAGATTCTTAGTCTAGGTGAAGAGAGGACTCTGGAGGGCAGCTGAGGACATGGACCTTCCTTTTGGGGCCCCAGGCAGGCAGCAGGATCCAGGCCTGAGCAGCTCTTCTCTCTGAGCAGGGAACTGGCCCCACCCCAGCATTCCCTCTTCAGCACATTGGTCCAGTTGGGACTTAAGAGCTCTTTCCAGATTGATCTTCTGGATTCCGATGAGCTAAATCAGAGGTGTGTATGTACTCTTTTCCATCATTATGCTCCAAGCATGATTATTCGGGTTAGAAACTACGATTTTAAATCATTATTTCCTCACTGATACAATCTGTGCAGCGAATTTCTGCACAGTGGGCATTTATAAATGTTGACAAAATACATACAAAAAATATTTTTATTTAAGTACTCCTCATACCCTTTCCCAGTCTTCCTTTTCCCCAAGGGTACTTTTCTTATCCCCACAGTTTAGCTTTGTTTATGCTAAAATTTTCTTTACATAAAGGAATCCTGCAGCAGGAACTCTTTTGTGTCTGGCTTCTTTCAACATGAGGTTTTGAGACTTTATCCAGGTCGTTGCCTATACCCTTTTAAGTAGGACCAAGATCTCCTTCAGCGAGGCAGAGTGCAGACCAGGACAATTGTTCTGCCTGTTGGCCTTCAGGCCCCCTAAATCCTGAAAGTGGCCCTGTTGGCCCTTCCAAGTCAGCCTCTTTCTGAGGTCACGCAAGTTCCTCTCTCAGAACTGTCCAAGAGCCTCAGGCACCACCCAGATGGCTGTGGGGCCGTCACCCGGTCACCTCCCCTGAACAGCTGTCTCCTGCCCCCTCCTCCCGCGTAAAAACTCAAAAGGGAACTGGCCCCTTTGCCAAGGAGAATTCAGATTCGTTTAATTCCAGGGATCCAACTGCGCAAACTGTGTGATGTTTTGGTGTTGACCACAGATACGCAGAGCCTTTAAGAAACGTGGAAGGGGGGGGGTTAAAAAAAAAAAGGAAAGGTCGGGCGGGGGGAATTCATGTCCAGGGCCGTGGACATTAGCCTCCGCGGAGCCAGGGATTGAGAATGAAGTCTTGTCTTTTCTTTTTTAAATAAACGGAAGAGTCCTCTCCGCTCCTCGATAGGAAGGTTTCAAAGGTCGTCACACTGAAGCCCGGGGGCGTTCATCTCCCCAGCGGCAGGAGAAGGGAGGAGGTCGGTGGGAGGAGGGAGGGAGCACACAAAAGCGGCCGAGCCGAGAGGGCTAATGTTTCCTGTTTGAGCCTCCCCTCCCCCAACCCCCTCCCCGCTCTCGGGCGGAAGTGAGTTTGCTCCTTTGGAGATTAAAAGGATTCCGAATTCCGATCAGTCCCAATAACCGGCGTACAGAGAAGAGGAGGAGGAAGAGGCGGCAAAGCAGAGAAAGGGATCGCGCGTGCGCGCGCGCGGACGCACGCATCCCGAGCTGGGGGAGTTGTGCAAAGCCCTAGGAGGCCAGGGCACCGCGAGAGCAAAGCCCAGTAGGCGCAGCGCAGCCTGGGCCACCCGCGTCCTGCTCGGCGACTCGTTTCAGAAAGAAGATGACTCAGGCAGGAGCCAGCGGCGTTCGCCACGCGGCTCCAAAACGCGCCGCGCGGGCCCGTCGCCGGTTCCACTGATTCCAACACGCCCGGGAGAAGGCTCCGTCCCCGAGGCTCGGGATCGGAGGGGGGACCAAAGCTTGGGCGAAATGGCCCGATGACAAAGGAAATGTGATCCCCCTCCGCTGCCAAGGTTTCAGAGAGGACGGACGTGAGGAGGAGGAGGAGGGGCGCGGATGCGCGCGCGGAGCTCGGATAGCATTGCACGACGGCCCGCGCGGAGCGGACAGCGAGTACATCTAATATCTTCCTGCCGATGAATAATTGAGGGCGGCCCGCGGGGACCTGCGGACTCGCGCTGCAACGCGGCTAAGCCGGAGACCGAGGAGTGCGCGGAAGGCGCCCAGGCCGGGGAGAGCGAGGCGGGGGCAC
>NW_022900940.1:21649608-21650334 GCF_012274545.1 Fukomys damarensis | reverse complement strand
GTGGGGCAGCCGGCGTCGCGCGGGGGGACACCGGCTTGGCGACGCGCTGCTCCCGCCTTTGCGAGTTTGGGGCGTCTCCCCCTCTCAAGAGACTAAATCCGTTTAAAGGAAAGTAACACACCAAATAATTCGTCGAGCCAAATTCTGCGGTCGCCGAACTGGGGTTGCACAGCGGACTCTCCATTTGGGGACTCCAGTTAGCGCGAAGCTAAGCCCCAGCTGCTCCTGGGGGAGCACGCTGACCTCTCAAGCCCCAGCTCGCCCCTCGCGTGTCGGGGCTTGTTCCGGCGTTCCCGCTTCGGAAAGCGCTCGGCCCCCCACGTCCTCCGGGAGGAATCTGTCGCCTCTGGAGGGTGGCATTTAATGCCCGCGGTGTTAGGGCTGGCAACGCGCGGGTCGGATGTGGTGAGGCCGAGGAGCCTGCGTCGCGCTGGTGTCGGCTCCCGGATCCCAGGCCTAATCGATGCATTTTTCTGAGTGAGTCGGTGGCTCCCCCACCCACCTCGTCCGCTCTTTCTCCTCCTCCTCCTCCTCCTCTCTGGTCTCCTCCCTCCTCTCGGCCGGGTTGCAAATGGCTTCTTTCCCCGAGACCGACTTCCAGATCTGCCTGCTGTGCAAGGAGATGTGCGGCTCGCCGGCGCCGCTCTCCTCCAACTCGTCCGCGTCGTCCTCGTCCTCGCAGACGTCCACGTCGTCCGGGGTCAAGCCTGGCTGGGCCAGGTGCAC
>NW_022900940.1:21617899-21648960 GCF_012274545.1 Fukomys damarensis | reverse complement strand
CGCAGCAGCTCGGGCTCGGGCCGCCCTTCCCCGGCGCGCCCTTCTCCATACTCTCAGTGTTCCCGGAGCGCCTCGGCTTCTGTCAGCACCACGACGACGAGGTGAGTGTGGGCTGCGTGCCCTTGCGCTTGTGTGCCCGTAGCCTCGCGCGTGTCGGAGAGGGTCATCCCCACTCGTCTCAGCAGGGGAGGGTGCCTTCTCCATTTCAGGTTGGTTTTCATCTGGGGGCTGGAGCAGTCGTTAGTACCTGGTAGATCGGGACCTTGAAAGTGTGTCGTGAGTCCCCTGCTTCCCTTCTTTCGTTTTTCTGGGAGGTAAAACGTGGCGGCCGTTTTATCCACTTAGGCATGAGCCCGAGAAAGTCGAGCGTGGATTCCTTGCGTGGGTCCGCCGGAGATCTCACTGTCCTTCATTTTCTCGTTTTTTCTGTGAGTGTCGCTCATTGGTGTTCCTGAGTGAGCCAAGAAGTGGTTGGCTAAGTGGATGTTGGTTGTGTAGTGCATGTGCCCGTGTAGACTACTTTCCACGTGCGCGCTAGTGAAAGGGGACTTTTTTGGGGGGCTACTGGGGGTTGAACTCGCGACCTTGCGCTTGCACGGCAGGCGGTGGGACCACTGAGCTAATTCCCCGGCCCTGTACTTTTTTTTTCTCCCTTGGACAGTTTGGCAGTCGTAGTCTCTTGGGTAAGGGGACCTCTGGATTTTCCAGTCTTGAGCCGTAACCGCTCTAAAGCTGATCAAGCCCTGTGTAAAAATGTAAAAAGCGTGTTCTGGCCTCAGAGCAATCATGGGGAATTACCTTTCAGCCTTGTGGGCCCACGGCTGCACCCCGAGGTGCAAGCTTAATCTCTCGGACCTTGCCCGTTGCTTTGACCCTGTTGGCTCTCGTGATGCTCCGCCTATTCTATCTTCCATCTGCGCGGGAACCGGTCTCCTGGGAGGCGCCCCACCTTGATCGCTCGAGGGCTCCTTGGAAAACGCCAGAGAAGCTACCTGCATCTTGAACCTGGGGGCGCAGAATCTGCGGACTGTAGCGCAGTCTTTCAGCTTGATTTTGCTGAGCTGTCGAATAAAACTTTTAATACCACGGGACCCTTTCCTCCTCTCCATTTTGGTATGGGGCTAGTATTATTCACTGTAGTGTTTTCGTGAGCTCATTGGAGACAGGGACCAAGAATTTGAAAACCAGGACCGTGTGAAAAGAACGTTAATGTAAGAGATCTGCCTGTACACTGTTGAGATTGGGTGAGCGTGGTCGTCCGTAGCCTTGCTTTGAGGAGGGAGTGTAGGAGACGGCTGCGGCTTTTAAAAGTCCGAGGAATAGTGAATGTGTCACACGGAGCCCCCAGAACAGTGCTACATCAGTCTTTTCCACACCTGGTGTTTGGGGGAGGAGGCAGAGGTAAGAGCTAACTTACCTTGGAAAAAAGGTGGAATTAATTCTAACCTATTTGTGGGTGCCTCCTTTTTAAAAGTTTCCGTCTAGATATGAACCTGGGGTGAGGGCTTCATTTTAAGTCTTTTGAATTGGTTCACAATTAAGGGTGACTTTCTAGTAAGTTCTTTGGTTACTGCTAGGAAATCTCAGGAACTGAAAAGATGGAGCCAATTCACTTGTAGATTAGGATCAAAAGGAGAGTGTGGGAGGAGCGGAGTGGATTTAGGGTGTGCAAGAGAATTTATTTACCTCCTGGGAGGGGCCAGGCAAGGTACTGTTTATATTCCTAGATTTAAAAAAAAAATCCACGCTTGTTTCTCTTGGGCCAAAATTGTAGGTGCTTGGCATTACTAGATTTGTGAAAGGTTTAATCACTAAATTATAAGGCCATTCAGACCTTTCGGTAGATCGAGGAATAACGCTGTTGAAAGTCACTTTTTTAAACCTGTGTAGTGCTAGGTTGAATTTGCTTCAAGATGTTGTTATGAAAAATAAGTGATCTTTTAAAACAGTCTGCTCAGTTTCCAGCAACCTTTCTACTAACGCTCTTAAGTTTTTAAATAAACAAGAAAACGTGGAAATAGACTTTAATTCGTTTGAGTTTAAAGGTGACTAATTAGTGCTGGGTTCCTATATTCTCTCGACTCCTTACTTTGGAAGTGATCATAGTTTCAGGATATTAAGTCATTGCCTCTGGTTAGGCAAGAGCCACAGAACTCTTTGGAGGGTGCTAGACTGAATTGCCTAATCCTAGTATTTGCTGTATGTTCAAACTTACTCAACTTTTACGGTGTGCTCTTTGCTTCTCCTGTCAACTCCACTCCACAAGATAATTCGGGGCACCCTTTCCTTTTCCTTACCGTTGCCGCCTGAGCTTGGGCTGGGCTTGTTCCCTATCATTCTGGCGGGCTGCTTTCCTTCAGCAACCTTGAGGTGGCTCCCCTGGATTGGCAAGTCGTGCATGATGTCTGAGTACTGAAATCATCACGATAACCTGAAAAGCTAAACGGAGGGGTTGGATTTTGGAGTTGGTTCGTCTACAAAACCTAGGTTGGAGTTTTGAGGAGTTAAGGTGCGTTGGGATTCACTGGCCGCGGGCGGGATTCAGCTCCGCGTGGAAGGGGAAGGCACAACGAAGCGGAGCCGCTGGCTGGCTGTGCCCCCGCGAGGTCACCCCGGGAGCCCGCTGGCTTTAGGCTGCTCCTCTCTGCGACTGCTGAGGTCTTCGGAAGGGAGAGCTCTTTCGTGTTTTAGAGGAAGACTTACAGTTGAGTGTGGGACTTTCAGCACTTCCTGCTCCTGAGTTCCCTTCTATATATATCATTATTGTTATTAACCTTATTTTGTTTGGCTACATAGAATGAGAGTCCTTTGTTATTTTGAAGGTGACACTGGGAGCGAACTCTTTGAGACTGGGTCTTGCTGTGTAATTCAGGCAGGCCTGAAACTTGCTATGTAGCCTTGGCTGACCTTGCATTCCTGGCTGTCCTCCTGCCTCAGCCTCCGGAGAGTTGGGACTGCAGGTGTGTGCCACTACTGTCGGAGTGGTAGTGAACTCTGTGTGTGTGTGTGTGTGTGTGTGTGTGTGTGTGTGTGTGTAGGGGGTGACGTCTTGCAATCTTGAGCCAAGGGAAACCTTGTAGTACTCCCTGTAGGAGGATAGCAATTGTGTTCCCAGCTGGGAGGTCTCAGGGACTGGGATTTTGCTGAATCTCTGGACTGAAATGAGGGTATATTTGGTCTCTGCCGTTGAGCTTCAGAAATACTTCCTGGGTAGACTGTTAGAGAAATCCAAGCTGATATGACCTTGAATATCAAATCCACCCTTCTCCCATGAAAGGCAAACCCAACTGGTCCCAAAGGGCTTTGAGCACGGTGGTTTGCTGTTTTAAAATAATGGATTGTTGCATGGATTCCCATTCTGTCTTAAATTGAGTAAATCACTAAACAGGAGGTCATATGTGTATTCAGCACTAATGTATTTCATTCTTCATGCCCAGAACCTGAGCTTTTCCCCATGTGTGTGTATCTGGTGTGTGCATGTTTATTTTTAGATTATATGTGTTTTTGTGAAAATTATGAAGTCCAAAGTTCTTTGCACAGTACAATATTATTATTTGTCACTTTTACACTACATATTAAAAGTTCTTATTTTTAAAATTTATTTTACTTTTATTGAGTTTACTGGTACATTTTAGGTAGACATTATGATCGCATTTATCTTTGGCAATTTGTACCTGTACATGATATATCTTGGTTCTTATTTTTTTCCCCATTCCCTTTTTCTCCCCCTAATGTTTTCTTTTTAAAGGAATGAAATAAGACCCACTTTTCTTCCCCTTTCTCCATCCATTTCTAGAGGCTAACGGAGATGGCTAATGTTGGTGAAATTTATGGTAAACTTTGAATTTCTACAAAAAAGGGTATTTGAGTAGGATCCCATTGATTCATAAGTTTATGCCAGCTGGGAATGGTGGTACCTCCCTGTATTCCCAGCACTGCAGAGGCTGAGGTAGGCATGAGCTGGAGGGCAGCCTTAGGCTAGCTACATAATGAGTCCAAGACTAGCCTGGACTACATAGGAGACCCTGTCTCAAAAAGCTAAAGAAGAAAAAAAATATGGCAAAGGTTTTTGCTTTGTTCTTGGTTGAGGACAAGGTTAAAAATGAATTAAAAATGGATATTCTAGTATAATGATCCCTCAATGCATACATCTCACCAGTTGGCCAGGAAACAATTTTCTGTATCTTGGAAATAATTACATAGGCAGTTACTGCTTTGAGTGTGTAGGTCTGTGTGGAAAATAACTGGTGAAAGCTAGATATGGTGGTACATATCTCCCAGCTCTTGGGAGGGTGAGGCAGGAAGATTGCCATGAGTTCTAGGCCAGCCTGGGTAGTGAGTTAAAGGCCAGCTTGAACTTCATGGTAGCAAGACCCCCATCTCCCACAACAACAAAAACATCCTCCCAAACCCACCTGATGGAAGTGTATGGGAGAGAAGTGTTCAATTCTTTTTTAAATATACTGTAGTCTTTGGGCTTTTAAAAAGTTACACTTCTGCTACTTCCATTAGAGTGCAGTGGATGCTGGCTTTGTCAGCTGTGGCTATTTTGGCAAGTCTTGTGTTTCTGATGAGGGTGCCTCAGAGGCATAACCTGACGTAAACTAGTTGTGAGGCGGCTGTGTGTATAGCCTACCTGGGAACCTCCTGTGACTGTATTTGAAGTCTTTTTTGGTGCCAGGGATAGATCTCAGGTCCTTGAGCTTGCGAGGCAGGCGCCCGAACCACTGAGCTAAATCCCCGACCTGTATTTGAAGTCTTCTAAAAAAGGAGGTGAGGGGCTTGGGATTTAGCTCAGTGGGGCCACACCTGTCTTGCAAGCTAAAGGTCCTGAGTGCCATCACTGGTAACGAATTAAACAAAAATAAAAAAGGTGAACTATAGCCTTGGTATTTGTCTACAAGATTTTAATTTCCAGTTCTAGAAATGTGTATTTTGAGAAACTATGAAGGCATATTTTGGAAGAAAATAGATATTTCTTCTAGGACCCCCCCATTTTTATTTGACTGCAGTAAGTTCTGTTTTAAAGACTGACGTGGTTGAGGCACACACCTTTCCCTCCCTCCCATTTCTTTTCTTTTTTTTTCCCTCTTCCTTCCTTCCTTTCTTTTCCTTTCTCTCTTCCCTTTTTTCTGCTCTGCGACAGAATCTTGCTATGTGGTTCAGGCTGACCTTGAACCCACTACAGAGCCCAGGCTGACCTCCAACTCAGAGCACTCCTCCTGCCTCAGCCTCCTGAGTACTGGGATTATAGGCATGCACCATCCTTCTTGGCTATTTGATACTTGTGTAGCTCTAAAATTTAATCCCCTTTCATGCTAAAAAGTTACATGGTTTGTTTAATCTTAATATTTCCCCATCTAGTTCTCAAAGCAAAGTTTATTTTAGCTTTATTCATCTCAGCAAATGCAAGACCATTTCAGGGTCATTTTTTGTGATACTTAGGCAAAAACTTGGTGAATTCTGCCATGGAGGCAAGTTCAATCCAGCGCTCTTCTCTCATTCATCCCCTACAACACTAACAGTGAAAGGCCTGGCTCATGAAGCTGTTTTGCTACCTCCGTTGTTTTTTTTTTTTTTCTTTTTTCTTTTTTTATTGTAACAGGGTCTCACTCAGTAGCCCAGGCTGACCTCTGTTTTGGAAGAGCAGCAGAGAAACATTTGGTAAAGGATTACAGTTGCCAGGGCCAGGGATTTACCTCAGTTGGCTCTGCCCTGCACCTGGCCTGGCCATTACAGGGTCCTGAATTTGATTTCTGGTACTGGCTGCGGGGGTGGGATGGGTGTTACAGTTGCCTAAAGGAACAAGATGCCATCATGGCAGCCCACTCTTTCTGCTTTTCTTCTTGACCTTTGAAGCATTTGTTTTCCGCTTTTGTTTTTTGAGATAAGGTCTCCCTATATAATTCAAGCTGGCCTTGAACTCACTGTGTATCCGAGGCCAGCTTTAAACTTTCAGAGATCCTCATGCCTCAGCCTCCCAAGTTCCCAAGTGCTGGGATTACAGGGGATCACCACTACACCAGCATTTTCTCTACTCCTTTCAAGCATTGTGACTTGAACAAGAGGAGAAAGCTGGATCTGTCTTTCCTCCAGCTGATGTGACCTCGTACTTATTCAGTACTAAATTATTCATCTGTACAGCCTAGTAGACTGAAACCAGATGAGGTTGTTTTGATTGACAAGACTCTGATTTGTTAACAGCAAATTTGGGAGGCATATGGAATGGGGCCTTAGTGCTTTTTATTTACAGCTGAAGCTGTTTGACTTAAACCATGTTCTCTCAGATGCCATCTCTTGTTTCTTTTCTGCTATAGATCCCTACAGTTGGCTTACAGTTGGCCCTGGTTTTTGAGATTCATATTAGATTAAAACTAAGCTAATGTCCTTTCATCCTTAAAAGTAGATTTTCTGGTAGCCCCAGGTAGTTCTAATTTAAGCTCAGTTCCCACCAGTGAGTTTTCTCATTCCTCCTCTGCAGCCATGGGGACAGAAGCAGGGTCTCCTCTGTGCTAGACAAGCACTCTGGCTCTGGGTGGTATCCCTAGTCCTGGTTCTGTTTTTTCTTTTTGGTGTTTTGAGATGGTGTCTTTCTGTTCCATGTTGGCCTTAAATTCATTCACTGTGGAGCCCAGGGTGTTGTCCACTCAGGCCCCCTAGTGCTGGGATTGCCACCCTGCCCAGCCTTTCCATTTTCTTTCCAGCCTTTCCCTCCCTTCCTTCCTCCCTGCCTTCTTTTATTTATTTATTTATTTATTTTTGTTTTGTTTTTTTGTTGTTGCTGTTGTTGTTGTTGTACCCGGGATCAAACCCAGGTTCTTGAGCTTTCAAGGTGTGAGGCAGGTGGCGGAACCACTGAGCTAAATCCCATCCCCTTTCTCCCTTCCTCCCTCCATCCATCCTTTACTCCAACTGGTTATTGAATCCAAGTTCTTCACAGTGAGCGGCTCTGGTTTTTAAAATTTTGAGACAGGGTCTCACAAAATCCCTAAGTTGTCCACGTTGGGCTCAAACTTGGTCCTTCTACCTAACCTGTAGCATTCTAATGCTGGGATATCAAACATGTGATCTACCATGCTTAGTTTAGTTTTCTCTTTCTCTTTTCTTCCTTTCCTTTCTGTCCCTCCCCTCCCTTCCTTTCTTCTTTCCTTCCTTTCTCACTGTGTGTGCAGTTCAGGCTGGCCTTGAACTCACTGTGGAGCCAAACTTTCAAACTCTCAGCCATCCTCCTGTGTCAGCCTCTCAAGTGCTGGGGTTACAGGAATTTGTCATCACACACAGCTTGTTTGTTTGTTTGTTTGTTTTGGTACCAGGGATCTAACTCCTGGGCCCTTGAGCTTGTGAGGCAGGCGGTGGAATCACTGAGCTAAATCCCCAGCCCCATCACACACAGTTTATTTAAATGATTCTAATTTAATGGTCAGTAGGCATAAAAAGTTAGCAGTCAATTATAATTTGTCCAGGAATAGTTTTCCTTATAGATAGATGCTTTATGGAAGTAGAACATTTACTGGTTTTGGTAATCATATGTTAGCAAATAGATGTTCGATTATTGGAGCTTTGTCATGAAGAAGAGGGTAATTCTATCTGTAAGGACTTCTGGGTTTGGTCTGCATTAAAGGGTTTGATAGAGCAGAGAAGTGTACTCAGGAGAGAGTGAAATAGACTGGCCGCAATCATTATAGCTCTGATATCCTGTGAACCTGGGGGGTGTTTCTGCTTGAATTTGGGAGCTTGAGCATGTGAGGAACACCTGGGAATGAAAGAAAGCTCTACCTTTTCCGCTGTATCCTTTAATTCTCCAAAGTTTGCTTCATCTTTACATAGTTAAATATATGAAGTGTTAGTGAGTTTTTGAGGATCGAACTCGTGTCCTTGTTCTTGCAAAGTTTGTAGGTGTTTTTAAAAGAGAGCTTTAACTGAAGTGGTACTGGCAGTCATCATGACTGTACTGTACACTTATAAAGGAAGCCAGCAGTTGAAATGTATCTGCTGATGGTCTGTACCCTCTGGGATGAATACCAAGAGGAGGGGAATAGTTTTATTTCCTAGAATCAGTTATAGACTTGTACCGGATGCCCCCAGGAGGTGTGGGAAAGCACTGAGCAAGAAAATGGATACAGTAAGGAGAATTACAGTAATAGCTTGAAAAGTATAAGACTTCAGAGCAGATTTTGGGGTGGGGGGAAAGGGGACAGAAGCTCACTGTGTAACCTCTAAGTCTGGATCCTTCTGCCTCAACTTCTTCAGTGCTGAGATTGCAGGTAAGCATAATCACATCTGGTTTGTGAGGCTTTTTATACAGGTGGGTTTTTTTTTTTTTGGTCCTTGCTCTTGCGAGGCAGAAGTGGAACCACTGAGCTGAATCCCCAGCCCTATTTCATTTAAAAAATTTTTGGTGCCAGGGATTGAACATGACCTTGCACTTGTGAGGCAGGCATGGTGTCACTGAGCTAAATCCCCAGCCCTAATGGCTTTATCTTAGTGCTCTAACTATGATTGTACTTTTAGATAGGGTGAGGGAATCTCTGTTAGAATTGTGAAGATTAGAGCTAATATATATAAAGATCGTAAAACAGTGCCTAGGGTTGTAAACATTCGCCATAACTTTGTTAATAAAGTTATTATTACTTGAACCGTATCTACTCTCCAGAGGGGAATGCAGGGTGAAGTGGGGGAAAATGCATAAATTTGGTTCACTTTTGCGAAAACCAGAACCCAGTGTAGCTTTTTGGGGGGCATTGCTGGGGATTGAACTCAGGGGCACTTTGTACTGAGCTATACTCTGAGCCAGTATTTGTTTGTTTGTTTGACAGGGTCTCATGTAGTCCAGACAGTTCAGTGTAACAACTTTGACTGATGCTGTAAAGTTAACTAGGTAGCTGAATGGCAGTCTGAGAAATAATACCTGTGAGAAGCAGCTACCCTACAGGGCTGGGAGATCAAGAAGGAAGAGGCTAAAATTAATACTAAATAGGTTCTTACAGGTCTGCACTTGAAGCAGAGGCTGTTTATGTTTAGCTTGTGCTAAATTGGTGCTGCTACTAGTAAACAGTTGTTGGAGTGAGTTTATGGATGCATGTTATCCAGGAAGCATGTAGAAAAAGGCCACCTCTTTTCCCAATATCATACTGTCCTTGGCAGAGCTTTATAGGACCAGCTGGCAAAGCAGAGAGGTGGTTTTCTTAATCTCAGCTGCCTCTACCTGACAGAGGGAGGACAGGGGGAGAGAGGATGGGTTTGGGACTCTGAGACAATAGCTCAGTGAGCAGCAGAGCTGTGAGGAGGGCATGCTGCTGGTCAGGCCATTGTTCCTGACAGCACAGCCCGTTTGAAACGTCAAGAAAACCTGGAAGCTCCCTCAGAGTAAGGAGGACCAGAACCTGTCGCAAGTTCCCACGTCCTTACTAAACCAGCTCTCTCCGACCCTCTGCCTTGTTGGAGTCCTGCTCCTTGCAGGCTGCATTGGCCACGGGCCATCTGCTCTGTCCACCTCTTACCAGTTGAGTTGTGTGCTCACCCAGGGAGGCTGCTGTCTTAGTTCACAAACCTGCTTATGACATTGTATTTGTTGATTGTAATCACGCAGTTGAAGAGAAGATGAAACACCAGTGCAGAACCATTGTAATTCCCTTGAGAGCTGATTTGGTAAAGTATAAGGACCTGCCTGGGGAAACAACACAGAACAAAATGACCCAGAGCCCTCCCCTAATCTGATTCTGACCCTTGGGGCTGAACCTTGAAGCAGATACTGCTGCTGCTACTGGGCTGAAGGAGTGGCTGTTGGCTCATGGCTGCCCTTAGAAGACCCAGCATCTCCCTGGTGTGCAGTGGAATTTTCCAGCACTTTGTTACAGGCTGGAGAGTGAGGTGGTGAGGCTCAGTGCAGACTGCAGAAAGGAAGGTGCCCTCCCTTGTTGGCGTAGTTGGACGTCTTCAGGGTTTAGGAACTATTCTAAGAGGAAAATTTATTTTTCCAATTTAGTTTGATTCTTAAAAACTCGCATGGGTGAAAAGCACATAAAAACAAAAACCATGGGGGCCAGGGATTTATTTAGTTCAGTGGTTCTGCTGCCTGTCTTGGAAGTACAGGCCCCAAGTTCAATTCCTGGTACAAAACCCCCCCAAAATGCCTTGCAAACTCAATGATCCTGAGTTCCATCCCTAGTAACAAGAAAAAAAAAATAACAAGTATGGGCATTTCTAGGCTCTTTTGGGCCAGAGATTTAGTTAGCTCAGTGGTTCTGCCACCTGCCTTGCAAACCCCCCAAAAAACCACAGCTCTGATAAGCTATGGAGTGGTCTGAGTACTTTGGACCTTTGAGGGAAATCTTGGGAAAGAATCTCCTTGCTGTGTGGATGAATAAGGTTAAGACAATCTTCCGTTTCTCTGCCTGCTGTTTTTGTGAGGGTGGGGGGTGTTTACCAGGGATGAACTTGGTTCCCTGTGCTTTCAAGGCAAACAGTGGAACCACTGAGTTAAATCCCCGGCCCCCTGCTCTGTTTTTTGAGACAAGGTTTTAGTTTCGTGGTAGAGAGCAAGTGCAGTGCCCTGCATTATGTCCTTACTACATAATGCTGACCGGCCTAGAACTCACTGTGCTCCTGCCTCAGCCTTCCTGGTGCTGGAATTGCAGGCTTGAGACACTAACTACTCCCAGATTTTTGTGTCTCTAAAACTGGTTTCGTAGATGAGAAGGGGTGTTTTTTTGTTTTGTTTGTACCGGGGATCGAACTTGAGACCTTGTACTTTGAAGCCAGGGGCTGGAACCACTGAGCTAAATCCTCAGCCCTAGCCATGGGGGGGTGGTTCTAATAAATGAAAAACTCAGTTTTACACAATAGCAGAGCCCCCTCGGGAACCTAGTGGTTAATTCTAGGTGATGTTTGGGACTTGGAACAACTGTACATTGTATAACCTTGATCATTCATCTGTTGTGTACTTAATGAAGACTTGCCTTGGTATCTTTGACTTATATGTTATGTTTTTAGTTACATATACAGATACTAATAACAAAGATGAACAGTGAAAGACATTAATTATATTTGGGTATCTCAGACCTGTGGACGTGTTACTCTTCTGGTACAATCAGTTTTATAAAGTTTCCTAAGAAGAAGGGATGGTGCTCACATTTTTTGGGCGTTTTTGAGACAGGGTCTCACTGTGTAGTTGAGGGTGACCTGGGACTCACTGTGTAGCCCAGGCTGGTCTCGAACTCACAGTGATCCTCCTGCCTCAGCCTCCTGAGTGCTGGGATTACAGGTGTGCACCACCAGGTCTGGCTTGGTGCTCACATTTTGATGTCTTTTTTTTGAGACAAGGTCTCATTAGTTCAGGCTAGCCTTGAACTCAGTATGTAGCCCCGTTGGGCTGAGGATTTAGCTCAGTGGTTCCAGTGCCTGCCTCGCAAGGGCCTGAGTTTGAGATCTCTGGTACCAAAAAAAAAAAAAATGTAGCCCAAGCTGGCCTCCAATTCATAGTGATCCTCCTGCTTCAGCCTCCCAAGTGCTGGGATTACAGGCGTGCACCACCACGCCCGGCTACATTTTACTGTTTTGAGCACTCGTATTAGTGTTTTTCTTTTTCATTGTCTAGGGTAAGGTCTGCTGCAGAGTGGGAGTACTGAATTTGTCTGATTCTTAGCAGCTGCCTGCCCATTGCTTTGTGTGCTTTCACTTTGTGTGCTACCTCAGTTTGTGTCACATTACTTGAAACCACTCTCCTGTCTGCCAGGCCCTTCCATTATAGTTAAAGATTGCAGCCATGTAAGGGCCCCTCTCCATCTTGAGGGTGAACTTGGTCGGACAAATTCACTGAAAATCAACAGAAAAGAGGAACCCAAATGAACGAATAGTTGGGAAAACAATTTTTGTTCAGTGATAGAGCTCTTTCTTGCTAAGTCCTGGGTACCATCTGTTGTGTACCACAAAGCAACAAACAGAACAAAGCAAAACAAAAAGACTTCTGGTTTTGTAGGTTGGAGTTGTATCTCAGTGTAGAGGGCTTGCATTCATGACTCTGGGTGAGAGCTCCAGCACTGCAACAAAGTGCCCCGAAACAGCATCCAGTCAAGCCAAAGTAAACCTTGGAGGAGTTACCCAAGCAGAACTATTTTTGTAACTATTTGATGGGGGTTAAAACAGGAGCAAGGGTACTAGTTTTGTGTTAATGAAAATTTGTATTTCTTTAATAACACTTAACCCTTTGCTGGAATCTGACCTTTTGTGTAGAATTCTCAGCACTGTGGAACGTGTCTGTGCCTGGAACTGTAGTACGGTGTACGGTCCCATATCTGTCTACCTTTTCCATTCCTCCATCACTATCCTCAGGCAACTTGCCATTGCTGGCTGGCTGGAAAATTGACATTCTTCTCAGGCTCCCTCATTCCGGGGAAGCAATGTAAACTAATTAGTTGTAATTCTGATTTTTTAATTTTTGAAACAAAACATTTATTGGTATATTTTAGATACGCATAATGATAACACTCATCATAGGGAATTTGCACCTGTACAGGATATATCCTGCCCCTTCTTCCCCGCCCCCCTTCCCTCAACCCTTCTCTCTCCTTGACCACACCCCATATACAAAAGCTTTGTTTCCATTTTTTCCTTATTTTCGCTTTTTGTCACTTTCTTTCCTCACCCCTCACTTGTTCCTCTACCCATTTGACATTTTCTTCCCATTTCCCAGTATCTCTTACACATTTTAGTCCTTATTTCCACAGGGTTTCCCACACCAGAGAAGCTGTGGTATAATCCTGATTTAATCATGCAAGTAATACATAAATGTATTCTTTAGGTTCTTCATTTAAAAAAATATTTTTATTGGTATATCTTTTTTTTGAGAAAGGGTCTCACTATGTACTTTAGATTGCACTGGAACTCACTGTGTGGCCCAGGCTGGTCTCGAACTCATAGCCATCATCCTCCTGTGTCAGCCTCCCAAGTGCTGGGATTAGAAGCGTGCACCACAACGTCCGACCCTTTAGTTGGTATATCTTTTCACTACACAAATTACACATCATAGGATATTGGTACATGTATATAACTACTCTTTGGGGTTATATGCAAATTCTTTTTGTTTGTTTGTTTGTTTTTTTGGAACCGGGGATTGAACTTGGGTCCCTGGGCTTGCAAGGAAGGCGGTGGAGCCACTGAGCTAAATCCTGGGCCTTGTAAATTCTCATTTTTAAAGTGTTGTACCCCTCACTTCTCAACAAGTATTTACATTGATAAACAGATGGAGATTCATTCTCTTTAAGACTTTTTTATTACTATGTGTTTCTGGTGCATAATAATGACATTCATCATGGGGAATTAGTGCATATACACATTGGATCTTGATCCTTTTTACTTCTTTCCCTCCTGGGAGTTATTTTTTTTTCCTGGGAGTTACTCTTGTAAAGATCTGGAGATGCTATCCTTTATGGACTTCCTGGTCTCACTGCTCCAGTGCTGGTGTTCATGCTGTGACATTTATTTTGCCCTTCACACAGTTGAGTTGTCTGTACATTTATTTGGCCAATACCAGCAGTACATGTTGTTCCCCTAAACCCTCACAGAGAGGGGTGATCCTCACCTGCCTCTCTCCAACGGAATTTTGGGGGCACTAGAGAGACACATTTGAAATATGGGAGCCCTTGCCACCCAGACACATCTTGGTCCCAGATGCTCATGCTGCCATCATTCAAATGAGAGAGAAATGGCCTGGCCTGTTTTTATCTTGTGCTTTTGCAATTATTGGGAGGGGATTGCAAGTTTTCACATATATTACTTTTTAGTTTTTGGATTTTTTTTCCACATTAAAGGCTTATTTATTTTTAGAATTTTAAATATTTTATTTTTTTCATACCAGGGATCGATTTTGGGACCTTGCCCTTGCGGGGCAGGGGACAGAACCACTGAACTAAATTCCCAGCCCAAGCTTATACACTTTTAAAAAGCTGTTAGATACTACAAACATCACAAAATGCAGAAATGAAATCATTTGTTTTGATTAATAAACCAAGAACTCCTAGGAAACTTCTCCTGTTACCTCTTTTATTTTGCTCTTCATTTATACTTTGGTTTCTCCTGTTAAGGCAAACACCATACAGTATTTAAGCTATGTGTCTGATCTATTTCACTTAACATTATGGTCTCAGGTGCATCCATTTTCCTACAAGTGGCTCAGGTTTATCCTTCATGGCAGAGTAGTGCTGCATTGTGTGTATCAGTGTCACATTTTATCCATTCATTTGTTGATGGGCATATAGGATGTTTCCAAGACTTAACTATCATGACTTGTGCTGCTTGAACCATGGCTATGCTTTATATCACTATAACAGTGTCTGACTTTTTGGGGGAAGATACCTGCAAGGGGAATTGTTGGTCAGATGGAATTTCCAGTTTTAGATTTTTGAGGAATTTCCATAGTGGTCGTACTAGTTTATTTTCTTAACAATGTAGAAGGATCCACCCCCACCTCCAGCACTTGTTATTATTTGATTCTGGGTGATAACCATTCTTTCTGGAGAGAAATGGAATCGCTGTTGCTGTTGTTTTATTTGCATTTGCCTAATGGCCAGTGATGTTGGACATTTTTTCATGTATTTACTGCCCATTTGTACTTTGTGTTTTTTGTTTGTTTATTTGTTTTGGTACTGGGGATCAAACTCAGGACCTTGTGCTTGCAAGGCAGGCGCAGTGCCACTGATTTGAATTCCTGGCTCTGGTCATTTGTGCTTCTGAGAAGCATCTATTCATTTTATTTGCCCATTCTTTGATTTTTGTCTTATTTTGGGGGAGGGGTGTCTAGATTTTTGAGCCATCATTTATTTATTTGTACCGGAAATTGAACTCAGGATCTTGTGCTTGAGAGGCAGGCGCAGCACCACAGAGCTAAATCCCCATCCCATCTCTATATGTTCTAGATGTTAGTCCTCTTTAGGAATAGCTGACATTATTTTTCTGATTCTGTCGGTCAGCAGTGGAAAACCTATGGCACAGGTACAGCAGCCAGCTGTTACCATCAAAAGCTCTGAAAGGTTCATTATCATTGCTGTAGGTTGTCTCTTTACTCTTATTGGTTGTGTCCTTTGCTGTACAGACACCTTTAAATTAGATATGATCTTATTTGTTGATTTTTTTTTTTTTTTTTACATTTCTTGTGCAGTTGGGGTTCTATTCAGAAAGTCCTTACTTATGTCTTCAAGATCTTTACCTATTTGATCTGATAGCAGGTTGTTTATTTGTTTTAATATTTAGATCTTTAGGGCTGGGGATTTAGCTCAGTGGTTTCGCTGCCTGCCTCGCAAGCACAAGGACCCAAGTTCAATACCTAGTACCCCCTCCAAAAAAAAAAGACAAAACAAAACAAAATATTTAGATCTTTGAGGGGCGGGGGATTTAGCTTATTGGTTTTGTCACCGGCCTTGCAAGCCCAAGAACCTGAGTTTGAGCCCCTGTACCTCCCCTCCCAAAATTAGATCTTAATCCATTTTGTAAGTGGAGCCCCATGGTAACTATGGATGTTAGATGAGACTTAATGATGGGAAGTTGCCATGTCTGGCTCATAGCAATAGTAAAAACTCCAGAAAGCTTTATAAGGCATTTAGCCTCTGTGGAGAAGCCCAGATTTTCCTTTTTTCTCTTTAAACTTTTGCTATTTCAGGACCACAATGCAAATGGCCAAAGCACATTGTTTTTCATTGAGCAGATGCCTGCTGGGAAGCAGATTCCTCTAGGATTTCTTGGAAAATGTGGAAGTGGATTCCATTAAGTGAACACACTCTTCATTGAGCATCTGCCATATGCCTGGCTCTCTTTCCCGATGTTTGAGGACCCAAAGAAATGGAACACAGCTTGTCTTCTGGGGACCCTTGCATCACTACAAAGGGAAATAGAATTACTAGAGAGGTTTTGGGTACCTGGCTAATGATGTACATGGAAGAGTACTAGATTGCTTTTTGTTGTTGTTTTGTTTTTGTTGCTTTTGAGATAGGATCTCCTTATGTAGCTCAGGTTGGCCTTCAAGTCACAGCAGTGATTCTTTGACTTGATAATTCTCTTGCCTCAGCCTCCCAAGTACTGGAATTACAGGAATATACAGGACCATGTCATATCCAGCTAAGTCCATATATATATATCTATATATCTATCTATCTATATATAGATAGATTATATATATATTTTTAAAAAGAAGCGCTAAGGCATGCAGTGGTGTGGTGTGTTCCTCCTAGAGATGGCCCAAATAAGGGAGGTGTACACAGCTTGTCCTTGGAGAAAGCTGCTTTTTCTTTTTTCTTTTTTTTTTTTTTTTAAGGCAGGGTCTCTCTACATAGTTCAGACTGCTTTGGAACTCACTGTGTAGCCCAGTCTGGTCTCGAACTCTCAGCAGTCCTCCTGCCTCTGCCTCTCCAGAGTGCTAGGATTATGGGTGTGTGTGCCACCACACCCGGCTAGAAATTAATTTATAGATTTTTTTTTTTATACTGGGGATTGAACTTGGGTCCTTGTGCTTGCAAGGCAGGCAGTGGAACCACTCAGCTAAATCCCCAGCCCAGCTGGGGATTGTTTTTTTTGTAGGGTTAATGAGCACTTCTGAGGCAATTCATTACTTTTCAAGTTTTTATAAAAGTCACTTAAACATAATATGTCAGTGGTATCCATTCCTAAAGAGTCTTCCTTTTAGGAAAATGTTGAGCTTTTTTTTTTTTTTTTTTTTTGAGACATTGTCCCACTATGTGATGAAGTTTCTTTTTTCTTTTTTGGTGCCGGGGATCAAACTCAGGTCCCTGCACTTGCAAGGCAGATTGCAAGGCACATGGCAGATCCACTGAGCTAAATCCCCGGCCCCCAGTATGTGGTTGAGACTGAGCGGAACTCACTGTGTAGCCCAGGCTAGTCTCCTGCCTCAGCCTCCCGAGTGCTGGGATTACAGGCATACGCCATCACGCCTGGCTTGTTGAGCTTCTTAATAAGAGTTTTAAATTTGCAGAGGACATTTCATGTGAAGACATGGATTAGCTGTATACCTCTCAGAACTGCCTCTCACTGGATGATAAGGTACTTTCTGGGAGTGCTGTGATACTACCAAGGAGGGGCCTGCAACTCAGGTCTTTACGACAGGCTTTAGAGTGTTCCTTTGAGAATTTTGGAGTCCTCTTTGCAGAAGGTCTGGTTGATTATTGAGCTTGGTTGTGGGGGAGGGAGAGTCTACTGCCTGACTCAGATTGAGTGGTGATTTCTCTACTTCATGTCTAACGATTTCCTCATGTGTGATCTCTGGACACCACCAAGAACTGAGTCTACTAGGAAATAGGTTTCTGGGCTGGAACATGGTAAAGGTTCAGACATTATGGGGCCTGGTTGTTGGTTGGCACCCAGACAGGAATGAGGAGACACTATTGGTGGTTGTGGAGGGAAGACCTAGGAGCTTTTGAGGAGCTGGGCATTTGAAAAACTGGGAAGCACTTCGCTGAAAATTCCACTGGCAATTAGAGCTGTGCTTGAAAAACAAATTTTCAACCATTCTTTACCAAGTTAATTATACTGCTCTAAGGAGCTCTTGGGCTCCATCTAAAACCTGCCACCTATGTCCTCAAAGCCAAAGAACTTTGCAGGTGTGTAAGTCTGTCCCAGACTTCATTTTTGAGGACCCTGAAACTTGTCTGAAGGTCTGCCTTTTTTTGGACAAGGGGGTGCAGCAGCAGGGGCTGGTGAAAAGGTTGCATTCACTTATCTCTGTGTGGCCCCTCTTCCCCTTCCAAAGGCTCCTTTTGCTGGATATCTCTGATTGGAATCTTCCTGAATTCATCTCCTGTGTAGGAGCTGTTTAAAGAAAACAAGCCAGCAAACCCCACATTCTGTGCTTTGAAGGACAGCAAGTGTTTGCATTGGTTACAGTAAAAGCCAGTACATAGCATGAACACAAAGACCCTCAAGATGAAGTTAATGATTAAATTCAGAGGTTTGGGCCTGTTTCTTATAGAGATTGTTCTCTTCTGAACTTTGCTCCTTTATGTTTTGAGACTCAGTCCCCATAGTGCATTCTGTGTTTATAATGTGCAATTGTAATATGTGCTCTGGAGTCTTTTCCTTGGGTCTTCTCATTCCTTTGCCTCATCCTTGGAGGGGCTTCCTAGGGCCTTCTACTGGGGGTCCCTTTTTTTGTGCCCGGTTTTGTTTGTATACCACCCTCTACTCACATGCTTGGGGGTAGCAGGAATTTCTCCCTGGGCTCTTTGTTCCCCCTGAAGGCGGGAATGGCTGCCTCCTGGAATGTTGATCCGGCTGGGCCTGAGTAGCCAGCACCACTGAAGTCTGTCTCTATACTGGGGAGCTCTCTGGTGAGAGGACGTGTTTCTGGCTGTAGTCTTCTTTCTCAGCCACCAAGGTGGATTTAAGTCAGTTAGCTTATGTTTTAACCACAGTCAAACTAAAGACACCCCTACCCTCAGGTATTTTTTTCTTTTTTTAAAGAAATGTTTAGTGTTATACCCATTCTTTGGTGTAGCATGGCTTGACTATCAGTGAAGAATTCTCTTAACATTTGAAGTCTTCCTTTTTTTTTGTACCAGGGATTGAACTTGGGGCCTTGCGCTTGCAAGGCAGGCCACCGAACCGCTGAGCTAAATCCCTGGCGCCATCGAAGCCTTCCTTTTGAAGGTTTGTGGGGCTTCCCCTAACTTGGATTACCAGAACTCACCATGAAACCATCTGACAGAAGTTACCAGATTTCAATGCAGATTTTTTTTTTTTTGGTATCAGGGATGGAACTTGGGTCCTTGAGATTGAGAGGCAGGTGACAGAACCACTGAGCTAAATTCCCAGCTCTAGGAGTTGTCAGATTTAGCCTCCTCCCCACAAAAGGTAAATTTGAATTTCAGATGAACAATAATTTTTGTATGAGTATGCATCTTGCAATATTTAGGATATACTTGTAGTAAAAAATTCTTTCTGAAATTCAAAATTTACTGGGTGCATTGTTATAACTACTTTTGAACTCAGGACCTTGGGCTTGCAAGGGAGATGTGACACCACTGAGTTAAATCCCTGGCCTTTTTTATTTTTTATTTTATTTTTTTGAGACAGGGTCTCACTTTGTAGTTTAGGCTTGCTAAGAACTTCTGACAGCTCTACTCTTGACACTTTTTTTTTTCTTTTTATGGCAGCACTGGGGATCAAGCCTAGGTGTGCTCTACCACTGAATGGCTCCTCAGCCCCCCAGTTCTGTTGCATTTATTTTTTTATATTTTGGTACTGGGGATTGAATTTGAGAACTTGCATTTGTGAGGCAGGTGGTGAAACCATTGAGCTAAATCCTCCCAGCCCCCTGTTTCTTTTTTTTTTTTTTTTTTTGAGACAGGATCTTGTCTGTAGTTGAGGTGGGACTGGAACTCCCTTTGTAGCCTAAAATTCTGAGTGCTGGATTTCTGGGTGCTATACCACACCTGACTTGCACTCCTTTTCAGAACCATTGGAAGGACCTGAAAGTTCTCCCACAAAATTCCTCACCCCTCTCTCCATTTGGGTCTCATAGATAGTCACTTTTAGGTGATAGGAGTTTGTTACAATGATGCATCTAATGCTTAGAACCTAGAACTCTGTATCCATAAATCTTTAGACCCTGGCAAAGAAGGGACTCCTTGGTCTTCTTCACCCAAGGGAGGGGGAAACACACATGTTGTTAGACCTAGTTCCCCTAGAGGGCTCTGTTTCTGAAGCTGGTATCCAGTAACAATAAGGAAAACTCCCTATGGCTGCTGCCCCTGTCTCTGGGCATAGGCAGTAGGATGCAGAGAATGTAGTTGCGCAGTTTCTAGATTTTCTTGCGACCTAAAATCTTACACACCAAGGAGCACTCCCACTCAGCTTTTGTGTTCCTGTCTCTACCTGCTTTTTTTCTACAGCCCAGCTCCCATGTGATTTCAGCAGGGACTTGGCCAGCTCAGAGGAGAGGGGGAGAAGGGAGTAGGGTTTGCTGTATCTGCCTGTTTCTGCTTGTGCCCTTTGAGGAGGATACCCAGGAGAGGAACAGAAAACAGACAGATTCTACTATTTTTGTATGTGTACAGATTTGTTCCCAGGAAAAATGTTGGCCTTGAAAAGTGATGGCTTGATGTAGACATACTAGTATGTTATTGTTGCTCATTTTGCTTTGACTACCAGGAAGCTCAGAACCAAACTCATGGTCTCATCCACGAAGTCTCATCTTGATGTTTCTTTCCATTTTCTTGCCTTGCGCTTGCTTCTACTGTATGTAACTGTTTCTCTTTATAAACTTTTCTTAGATTTGTGAAATACAGTAAGTTTCAGTTGGAATTTAGTGAAATTTTGAAAGAGGTTGTACATTGCTCAGGAGAAGGGACAGTTTTTGATCCAGCAAATCGCACTGATGGGAATGTAGAAGAATTAAGCCATTTACCATCGCAGAACTTGGCAAACAACACGTAATCCTCAGACATACTCTGCTCCCTTCCTGGACAGAGTCCAGATCCGTGCTACGGGTGGGTGAGGAGACTCCAAGAATATGCCTCACTAGAGATGTTGGGGCCAGGAGCGCTACAAAGCCCTCATCTGTACAAATGAAAGCAATTTGAGAAACCCCAGGGTTAGTTGTGTTCCCTGCTAAAGGCCTCAGCCAGGTGTAGGCCCTTCTGATCCATGTTTCCCCACCCCCTCCTGGGAACCCTGTATTTTGCAATTCCATACAACTTGAAACCCCTTCTTGAGAGGTGGGAGGAAGTAGTTAATCCCTACTTCCTTCCCTGGGAGTTTTATGGGCCTGTGGGAGCCTGCCTTACTCTGGCCTTAATGGTCATAAATGACCCTGTCCCAGTGCAGGGCCAGGCCCTGTGAATCTTTGCTTGGACTCTATCTGAGCAGTTAGGTGCTTAATAGCTAAGTTTCGATAGTGATACCCTTGGTCTTCTGTAATTGGGAGGTGACCGGGGAGGAGAGCTTTATAGGATTATCAGGGTGGTGTTAGCTTGGAACATTGTAACCAGGAAGGGGCTGCCTGGGTGCTGGAGCCAGGTTTGACTTGAGTATGTCAGGTCCTGTCTTTGTTAGTTGGAGGTTTCAGGAGGAGCAGGGCGTTACCCTTCAAGGAAGGAAGCCTCTGCTTCCTGAGGCTTTCTGTGCATCATATCTGTCTTGTACAGTAGCACACAGGTGAAAGACCGTTCTGGAAACCATAACTGAGTGTTGAGTGTTTCTTTATAACCCTGAAGCTTCCATTTTCTTTCTTTGAAATCACGAGAGTCTTGGGGCCGGGGATTTAGCTCAGTGGTTCAGTGGCCTGCCTTGCAAGAGCAAGGACCTGAGTTCAATCCCTGGTACAAAAAAAAAAAAAAAAAATCACGAAAATCTTACTACCTAGCAGTAAATCCAGTATCATCTTAATCTGTGAAGTGTTGGGGGCAGTACATGGAACAGGTTTATTGAAGGACCTTCAAGTAAAAGGACAGTAGGACCTGTCAAAAAGTCACAGATGAGGGCCGGAGATTTAATTTAGCTCAGTGGCACCTGCCACACCTGCCTTGCAAGCACAAGGTCCTGAGTTCAGTGTCTCATACTAAAAAGGCTTGGATAGCCAGGCTGTGCCCTGCACATACACACAATCTCAGTCACTGCCAAAGGAGCTCTGGGAAGGAAATCTCAAGAGCAGACCATCACCTCTCCTCCTAGCAGGTGTCCCCCCTTTTCCCTGCCAACTAATCCCTTGCCTCTAGTTTTAATTGTCTTTAATCTTCCCAGGAAGCAGGCTTAATGCCCCACTGTGTGCTTTATCTTGTTACTGGTTAGGTTTTCTGTTTCAGCCCAGCAGAGGATAAGTAACTTGCTGGAGGAGCCATTGTCCCAAGGGACATCAGTTGAGGGAAACTCCCCGAGCCACCTTCTAACTAGCCTGGGCAATGTGGGAACTTTGTGAGACCCTTACTTAAAAAAAAAAAAAGGCAAGCCAGCATAGTAATATAAAATGTTATTTGCCTGTCCACCCTGTGAAGGAACTCTGTAAGTCCTGCTGGATTGATGTGCAACTCCAGATAATGCACTTTTCCTAGCTAAGACTGAAGATGTCCCAGTGTGAAATAAAGGAACAAAAAAAGCAAATGTCAAAATATTAGCCTACTGTCTGCATGCTTATTCAGGCCTTCTCATTACACTCCTACTTATTTTGTGTAATCCTTTAAATCCATCTTCCTTTGTTTAACTAATAACCTGGCAGTTGCTTAACCCTGAGGCTGTGTATCCCATGGAGTTTGAGATTCTCTAAAACTGGGGTGGGGCTCATTTGCATCCTTACAAGCACCTCCAGGGATTCTAATGCTGGTGGCCCTGGGAGAAAGCATTTAAATGTTGCTCCAGGTGAAGGGACTTCAGGTCACAGCCCTGATTTAGCTTTCCCAGTTGACTGTCATAAATTCTCAGTTTAATTTTAAGTGATTTTATTCAAGTTGTGAGTTGTTTACTATCACATGCTCTGTTTAAGTGACCCTTGCTAATAAAAGTTTAAGTTGTTATTTGTTCTTTCCCTAAGGTGTAACATTTCTAAAATCCCAAAATCCGGCTATAGTCTGTCTGCCATGTCACCTTTGAGGAGAGCATTAATGGGGATGTTACAGTTCTAAGAAGTCACCTTATACTTCCAAAGTTGCCCAGTTTTAACTACTTTGACATAAAAGTTGAGTTTACTTATAGGCAGGTAAAGATGGTAAGATTTTGGCCTGAGTTTGAGTGAAACTCCCTAAAGCCTTTTCATGCAGGAGTCTGCCTGTCCTCACAAAAACGGGCGTGGGAGCTGGGTTAGCTGCTCTGGGATCACTGTGGGGTCTGTCACCTAGCTGCTGAGGGTGAGGAGGGTGTGCACCTGGGGGCTTTGCCAGGTCTCTGCTTCTGGTTTCACTTCCATTTGGCATCACCTCTTTGAATAGGAGCCATCTCACGTCCTCAGTACCTGCCTGCATGGCATAGAACCCCAGCTGCCCCAGGAAGGCGCCAGAAGGGTCTGAGGACAGCCAAGCAGCTTCCCGAGAGAAAGGTTGCTCTTCCTTCTGCTGTGGTATTGTTGGGGACCAGGTTGTGGTACTCCAGAAGTAGCCCAGACCAGACCTCCCGAAGTGGTCTTTTATTAACATTGTATTAAAGCAAGTGATGTTGTTAAAGTCAAAGCTGAAATAAATGTTGACTGTGATTCACAGACCAAGCCTGCGCTGCCATTGACACCCAGGATTACTTGGGACAGAGTGCAGGAGAAGTGACTTCAGACCCTGCTCCTGATACAGGACCAGACCCACAAACACCATGCAAAGGTGTAGAAATCCCCAGGAGCCTGGGCAGAGAGGATGGAAGCAAATTTATCTGTTCACTTGCAGGATGCCCTGTCTTCCTTTCTTTCCTTTTCTTCCACACTATAACATTTACAGAGTTCTTACTTTAGGGTTACCTACAGGTACAAGCCATTTTTTTTTTTTTTTTTAAATGCACTGGGCACTAGGTAACCGAGTATTGTATGGGATTATGTACTGGTTGTGTTGTGTATTTATAATACTACTCTGTCCAGCCCTGAGAGAGAATAAAAGGCTTTGGGATCTTATTCATTAGGTTTCTGGGTTAAATTGCATGCCAGCTGTATGCAGTGAGCAAAACTTCAGTTTCTACAAAATTTAAAAGGGAGGGCCAGAGATTTAGCTCAGTGGTTCTGCTGCCTGCCTTGAAAGCAAAAGGTCCTGAGTTCAAGCCCCAGTGCCAAAAAAGGAGACAGATATTAATATTAGCACATTAGGCTGTGCATTCATACATTTACTTAGATTTCTGAGCGGGAAATCAAATTGGTAAGCCCCTATTAAATTTTCTGCCTAAGTACTGAACACAGGACTCCATGCATGTAGGCAAACACTCTACTGAGTGTTTGATGTAGGCTGAGCTACATCTCCGGCCTTTCTAATTTTACTTTTTTTTCTTTTTTTGGTACTGGGGATCAAACTTGGGACCTTGTGCTTCCAGGCAGGTGTTGGCACCACTGAGCTACATCTAGTTTTACTTTGAAACAGGATCTTCCCAAGTTGCCTAGGCTAGGCATGAATGAATCTGCAATATCCTGTCAGCCTCTGGAGTAGTTGGGATTACAGATGTGGGCCACCATACATACATACCTGGATTAAAATTTTTATATCAGTTGATAATAACTAATTGTAGGTATGTTTTCACATATATTTCTTTTAATGTATATTTTTAAATGTTTATATCACTTATTAATATACTCATCACTATGTAGTGTTTTTGTAGGTATAATTTTTTTGGTGGGGGGCGGGTACCGGGGATTGAACTCAGGTCTTTGAGCTTGCAAGGCAGGCCACCCAACCGCTGAGATAAATTCCCAGCCCTAGAATTTTTTTTTTTTGAGACAGGGTCTCACTATGTAGTTGAGACTGCCCTGGAACTGACTATGTAACTCAGGCTGGTCTCGAACTCACAGCGAGCCTCTTGCCTCAGCCTCCTGAGTGCTGCCACCACCCCTGGCTTTCCCTAGCTTGGTAGAACATTTTTTGTGGTATGGAGAATCGAATCTAGGACCATTATACTAAACTACATCCCCAGACCTTTTTTTTTTTGGTACTGGGGATTGAACTCAGGTGTTTGCGCTTGCAAGGCAGGCCACCGAACCACTGAGCTAAATCTCTGGCCCTGAAAGATTTCTATGCTGCTTTCTATAATAATAATGACTTTACTAATTTCAGGTTGTACGTTTTAAATATGATGATACAGAGAAGCACCTAGCCCCCCGCCAGCCTTATTACTGCTACACCTTTGGCTCATAAACATCTATTGTGATCTGTACATATCTGTTGTGGGCTGAGCAACTCTGCTCAGTTAAATACAGTTCCTCATTGGACAGATGAATGTGGCAACAGTTGAGATTGATTTCCTGGGGCCTTCCCCCATCTGAGTTTGGCTCAGCTCAGGCAGTATGGATCTCCTTTTTTCCCTTCCCTTTGAAAAGTTGTAATAAAGCACTATTTACAAATAATGTATTTGGGAACATTTTATTGCAAGAGTAGCAAAGAGCTGCTTACTGACTATGTGGCCTTCTGTGAGTTAATCTCTTTGCCTTGGATTTCTTGTGAAATTAGGATAGTGAAAGGCACAGGGCTACATAGAATACACTGTACACACAATTAGGTGAAACAGAGTGTCTTGACAGCTGTGCACTCCGGGGTGGGGTGCTTTTCTCTCTGCAAGTCCAGGAATCCTGCCAAGGGAGTTCTGCAAGGTCTGGTCCATATGCTCTTGTCTCCCAGAGTCAGCTGATTTATCTTCTGTCCCAGGGCATAAGATGAGTCATCAGGGCATGAGGCTGTTGGGAAGGGTTCTTCCAAATAAGAAAGGAAACAATTTTTGCTGATTCTTTGCATGCCTCTTCAGCATTTTGTATAAATAAATCTTTTCCCATTTCTTTGGGGATGGTGAAGTTTAAAAAAACACACCTAGCTTTGTGCAAGAGTTCCCTTTGCCCCTTTGCCCCAAGGCAGTTTTTAAATGCAGCCACCTCTTCCTTTCTGCCTTCTGTTTCTAGCTGGCTGGATGAGACCTGGGGCAGTGGCGAGGCTGAGGAGCGGGAGTGAGGTGGACCCAGTTAAACGAGTGTGTGGTGGGATCTTACTGATTATCCTCACAGCAGGTTCCTGCCCCAGAGCAGCAGAGACAACCACATCCCTGATAGTTGGGCCCCAGTCTAGAGTTGAAGAGTAGTGAGGGTGCTATTTAGTGTGACAGCTAGTGCTTGTAATACTAGCTACTTGGGGGTTGGGGTGGGGGGTGGGGGTCAGGTGAGCAAATTTAGTTCAGGGCCAGCCCAGGCAATTTAGTGAGATACCACCCTGCAAAAGAAAAACAACAGACTATTTAAATGCTTTGTACATACTCAACCTATTTTTAAGAAATGGGAAAATAGACTTCTGGCTTTGAGCTCTTGGGGGCCAGCTGGGGGATGGTAGGCTGGGTACAGTTTACACATGTAAAGTTGTGTGGATCTCTTTTGGATGAACAAAGTCTGAAGGAACCAGATCCTGTGGGTCCAAAGCAAAGTGTGGTGCCACACCTCCCCCAGCACTGAGCATTTGAACTGAGGACCTTTGTACTGAGCTATACCCCTCAGTCCTTTTTCATTTTGAAACAGGAGCTCTTGCTAAGTTGCTTAGGCTTAGGCTGGACTCAAACTTGCTTCGGTCTGGTAAGCGCTGAGCTGTGAAGTCTTCCTTGACTCATGGTGAATTCTATTGATTGGGACTTTTACATGCCTTACATTATAAGGCCTGGCATCACAATTTCACTACAGCTTATTTTTATTTTGTGTTATAATGGATTGACCCACTCTACCATTGACTCAGCACGTGCATGACCAACTAGAACTGATGTTTAAGCATAGGTTAGAGGGAGGCATGATCCTGAATAAGGCCTGGAGTTTCAAGAAATCCTTAAATCTTTTTTTTTTTTTTTTTTTTTTTTTTTTTTTTTTTTTTTTTTGTGTGTGTGTGTGTGTGTGTACTGGGTATTGAATATAGGACCTTGTGCTTGCAAAGGCAGGCAGCACCACTGAGCTAAATCCCCAGAAAAATCCTTATTCCTAAATAAATTTGTGGCTCTTTTATCCAGGTCACTGAGCACCATCCTTCCCCTATACTTTTTTGTCTAGTAGTACTGAAATAACTGTATGGCTGTGGATTACTTTTGTTTTGTTTTGTTTTGTTTTTGAGACAGGGTCTCACTATGTAGTTGAGACTGACCTGGAACTCACTGTGTAGCCCAGGCTGGTCGAACTCACAGTGATCCTCCTGTGTCAGCCTCCTGAGTGCTGGGATTACAGGCGTGCGCCACCACGCCCAGCCTGGGTTACTTTTCTGACACAGAGTCTTCTATGCTGTTGTAGAAAGGACTCTGAACTCCTGGGGTCAAGTGAGCCACTCACCTCAGGCTGGTCTAGAGCTCGGTACTTGGCCTAAGATGGCGTCAAACTCCAGTGATCCTCCTGCCTAGCCTCCGAGTGTTGGGATTATAGGTGTGCGCCACCATGCCCACCACTCCCAGTTTTGCTGTGAAAGTTTGAGTCGGGGTGGGATATTAAAAAGACATAATTTTCATGGTTTGTCTAGGCTGGCCCTCAACTCCTGTGTTGAAGAGATTTCTTGCTTCAGGCTCCTAACTAGCTGTGACTACGTAGTCAGTGACTTGCCAGGAGATTCTGGTGCTTGTGCACTTTCTAGAAGGGAGGGTACATTCACAGTTGTGCACAGGAATTGAGAAATTGTCTGTGGGATTGTTCTAAATTGTGCACACAGATTGAAGTTGGTTTCTACCTAGCTCTCAAAACTTATGGTCCAGAGTTTTTGGGGTACATCTTTGGTTCCTTTTAAAACCAGGTAGGTAGATAGTGAGGTCAGGGATTTAGCTTAGTGACACAGCACCTGCCTGGCAAGTGCAAGGTCTAGTTCAATCCCAGGTACCAAAAACAACAAAAAATAGGTAGTCATATGTACATACTTTAAAATAGAATGGATCCTCACTACTTTTTTTTTCTTTTTTTCTCTGGTACTGACGTTAGAACTGAGCTACATAGATCCCCGGCCCTTTAAAGTCTTTTTTTTTTTTTTTTTTTTTTTTTTTTTTTGGCACTGGGGATTGAACTCAGGCCCTTAGTTCTTGCAAGGCAGGCAACAGAACCACTGAGCCAAATCCCTGGCTAACGTCTTGAAACAGAGTCTCACTCTGTAGTTCAGGCTGGCTTTGAAGACCTAGAAAAACAAACTAATGTTTCAGCAGCTGATGAGTTTTTTCCTTCAAGAAATTTCAAGAAAATTGGAAAAATCTGATGATCCTTCTGACAGTTCTTTAGGAACAAATTTTCCTCTTTTGCGCCAGCCTTTCCTAGTGGGTTCACCTGTACAGGCTTTGAGGGTAGTAGCCCAGGCTGGTCTTGAACCCTCAGCGATCTTCCAGCCTCAGCCTCCCAGTGCTGTTACAGGCATGTGCTGCCATACCCATCTTAACCTACCTCCCTACATTGGGATGCTTTCTGAATTTAGTATCAGCCCTTGTGGCCCCAAGGCCAGTGGTAAACAGGCCTTTCATCCTCGTTGCTAGCATTATTATTTTTTGGGGGGAGGTACTGGGGATTGAACTCATGTCCTTGTGCTTGGGAGGCAGGTGGCAGAACCACTGAGCCAAATCCCCGGCCCACTACCATTCATTTTTAGTCAGAAGGGTGTGGAGGCAGTTCTGAGGTTTTGTATAGGATATGTAATTTGAGGGGAAATTTGCAGCATTCGTTAGGATTTTTGTGTGCCTCTAATAGCAAGCATTAGGGAGGGGAAAAAAACTAAAGAGCAAAATTGTTTCCCAAATGATTTTTGTAAGGCATTTCCCTCACCCCTCTTCTAGGGTTTGACCCATTTATATATTTAAAGTATTGACGTCATAGCATTTCAAAGGCATATTGTATCTTGTGACTGGTAACTTCTTTTAAAAAGGCCCCAGTTATTACTTCCTTCATTAATAACTAGCATGGTTCCTGCCAGAAATGGAAATTGTCATCAAATGTCTTGGTCATTTGATGACTAAGGTCATTCTCCTGCTTAATTCTGGAGTCTGTTTTCCAACAACTGGAATGTAATAACCTCTAAGAAAAAGTAGCTAGTGCAGACTAATTCTTTGGATTTTAGAAAATATATTTTAGGATGAGATAGTGAATCAGGTTTGGGAAGAAAACCTTGGTAAACAATTATGTTTTGACCTACTCATTAATGAGGGTTATGTAGGAGGACCATTCTCTCCCTCATCCGCCTGGTTCTTTTGTGGGATTAATCATTTCCTTTTGACCTCCGTGCTTTGCCCCCAACATGTTACATTGATCAGATCCCAAAATCCCAAGTCTTTTTACACCCCCATCACCCATCCCATACCAATTTAAAATCCTGAGGTTTGGGAGTAAGGAAGAGTAAACAGAAATGTTATTCTTTTATCATAATTTACAAAATGCAAAATAAACATTTTTTAAAACAAGTGTCTACCCATGACTTTTCTTTTTCCCTTCTTTATTCTTTCTTCCCTCCTCTCTGCTCCATTCTCCTCCCTTCCCTCCCTTCCTTCCCTCTCTGTGGACAGGTCTTTTAGAAAGCTCCCTTTCTCAAAATGTGACTATGGAAATGCCATTAGTTCAGCTTGCACATATTAAAACGTTGTTTAGCAATGTTTCTTGGAGGAGAGCAGGGTAGAGTTTGTCCTTCTTGGTAAGTATTGGGTCTCCAGGCTTCATTTATCAAAATAACCAAATGTCAGTTGGCTTTAACTCTTTTACCAGTTGTAAGTGACTTAAGGGGAATATGCAGCACCGACTTTGCCTTCTTGGCTAAATATCTTATTGTGAGAGGTCGCTGTTGGCTACACCGTTTCTTCTTGCTTGGGGGGACAGGCCATTCTAAGTACTGCTGTGTGACATTATTCACAGAAAACTTAATTATTTGGAATTTAATTTCAGGATAGCAAAATAGGACTCATAGTGTATATCAAAATTACAAGAGGGGGAAGAAAGCCAAGCTGATTTTACCATCCAGGATAGGAATAGCTTAGTGGATAAGGGGCTGGGAAGGAATTTTCTGCTCATTCCCAGCTTGCAAGAAACTGTTAAGTGGGAGAGAAAATGCCTGGATGGAACCCTCTTGCTGGTGCCCGAGGGAACCCGTAGGAACAAAGGCTCTGTATCGGACCAGCTGCCATCTTGGACCAACCCTTTTATGATTGGCTGTCACTTTGGACTAAACTGATTAAAGATTCCCTTGGGATAGCCTTTTGGACTGTGGGGCCACGAGTGAAATTGGGGACGGCCCTGGTGTCACGGCCTGAGCTGGAGCCCCTGGAGGCACATCCTGAGAAGGACATTGAAAGCTGTGTTCTCTCTGGCCAGAAGGAGGTGGGGGGTTGGGAGGCAGATAAATAGGTTTTTCCAGCCTCTCCTCATTTCCACTACTGGGTTCATGCCTGGGGGTGTTGTGTAGAAATTTGAGGAGAGAGGAGAGGAGAGGAGATGAGTGGTTCATAAATGCCGTGAGATAAGGGGGCCCCTCCGAGAGGAGGACTTAGAATGGAGGGCCCCAAAGTTAAACATTTGGCTAGAGATTTGCTGTGTGTGAAGCTCACTTTAGGGAGCTGTGGAAGTGTGCTGTTAATGTCAGGCCTGTTAAACCAAAGAAGAATTTTCTTGTGACGTGTAGCCACTGGGGGAGCCATTGAGGGTTGTTAGACTTGGAGGTCATGACAAAGAAACCAACTGGACTTGGTAGTAGTTGATGGCACACGGGCATGTATTGAAATGCCTCTGCCAGAAGTTCACAAAAATGCTGAGTCGGATAGAGGAGGATTTATAGAAGCAAAATTTTCAAGGCAGTTGAGGGAGCAGGGGGTGCTGTTAACTAGTCTACACTGACCCTGAAGCTGCTTTCTGGTTGTGTCCTTGGGCAGATTAAACTCTATGTCCAGTTTCTGCATCTGGAAAGTGAGGCTAATCACAGTTGCTATCCCATAGGATAGTGGTTAGGAGTAAACAAGTTAATACCCCTAAAGCACCTGGCAGAGGGCTTGACCCTGCTAAGTACTTACAGAAATGTTTGCCATTGTTAAATTCCTTCTAGGTCTGATAACACTTGGGTAAATGAACCTCAGGAAAGCCTTGTGCTTTATGTAAACTACCTGAATATGTGCCAGTGGAAGCATTGAATATAAAAAAAACTGTTGGCTACCCTAATGTAGCTATTAATAAAATAGTACATGTCATTCGAGGTTTAAAAATTCTTTATTTTATTTTTATTTATTTATTTATTTATTTGTTGGTACTGGGGATTGAACTCCATTCCCTGTGCTTGTGAGGCAGGTGGCGGAACCACTGAGCTAAATCCCCAGCCCCCAATTTTTATTTTTATTAGTTATATGTTCACGGTACATAATCATTACACTCATCAAGGGGAGTTGGTATGTGTACATAATACTTTTTTTTTTTTTTTTTTTTTTTTTTTTTTTTTTTTTTT
>NW_022900940.1:21567822-21616427 GCF_012274545.1 Fukomys damarensis | reverse complement strand
TTTTTTTTTTTTTTTTTTTTTTTTTTTTTTTGGTTCCGGGGATTGAACTCGGGACCTTGCACTTGTGAGGCAGGCGGCAGAACCACTGAGCTAAATCTCTGGACCCATAATACATCTTTTTATGTCTAATTTTTAAGAAATTCTTTTTTAAAAACCAAAAGTTTCATAAAAGAGTAAGTTATTCTTACACTGTGTATCATTAATCTTCAAATTACTAAGTACGACGGAAACCAAAATGATTTTTTTTTTTAAAAAGAGAAACATATCCAATTTTTATGGTTAAAGAAGAAATCCCTCCATTTCCTAGTTAAGGTAATACTATGAAAACTCATTCTTTTTCACTTCACACCATCATGTTAATATCTAGAATTTAAATATATACTGTTGTCTTGTTAAATATTTTAGGAATATGAAGAGAATAGCAGAATGTATTTACAGTTACACTAAATTTAAGCAACTACAAAAAACTATTCATTCGATGTGGGGTAAAAATAATTGGCTGGGCCAGGTGTGGTGGCACACGCCTGTACTCAGGAGGCTGAGGCGGGAGGATCGATGTGAGTTCAAGACCAGCCTGGGCTACATAGTGAGTTCCAGGTCAGCCTCAATTACATAGTGAGACCCTGTCTCAAAAACTAACAAAAGAATTGGCTGGGCATGGTGGTGTGCTTGGAATGCAAAGGCAAGAGGATTGCAAGTTTGAGGCCAACCTGTACTACATAGATCCTGAATCAACAAACAAATTGTATTTTGTGACATACAGGTGCCTGACCAGTTATGCCTCACTGTAATGTGGTTAGCAAGGAGGACTTTTGTTTTTGTTTCTTTTCACAAGTAGCAGTACACTTACATACTGTTTCTCCATTATTCTGTTTTTCCGTAGTGGTATATTTTGGAGAGCATTCCATGAATAGTCAGGTCTAGAACTTTTAAAAATAGATTGCCCAGGAGCCAATTAATTTAAAAATTATTTAACTAGTCCTCTTTTGGTGGGCATTTAGTTTACTTTGATTTCCAACATGGTGCTGCAAATCACCTGCATTTTAAAAGAAGTCCTTTGTTCCTAGCTAGATGCTATGAACATACAAGGATACATCTTGCAGTTTGTAAGGATTCTTGTTTACTCTGTAAGCGATATGCACTCTTTTCCTGAGAAGAAATGAAGATCAAAAGTTAAAAATTTGTATTGAGCTAATAAACCAGTGGTGAGAAATAAGATCATACCTTTGGGGGCTGGGGGTGTATGTAGCTCAGTAGCAGAATGGTTACCTGGCATGAGAGGTTCTGGGTTCAACCTCCAGTACTGGGAGTGGGGGTGGAAAGTAACTGGCTTGGCACATCTAGAGTTTGGTTTTGTTCAAAGTATGTGGAAGAGTCTTGGCTTAGGGGAGACTCATGGGAAGAGTTCTTGGTGTTGGCCTCTTAGGATACTTGCCTGGGTATTTACAGTCTCATTTTAACAGCTTTGCTGAAAGATGTTTCTGCCAGTTACTTGGGCTCTTGAGACTTGAAGGTGTGACCAAATTTTTAGGTTTTTGGAAACTCAAATTTTCCTCTTTTCTGTTGTCTGCCTAAGGCTTTGGAATAGAATCTATAGATCTAGGTTTTTGTTGGAATTAGCTGCAGGCAGAGCTAGGAAGGAACTTTGAGTACCCTAAGTAGGCCTTTATCTAGAGAGGAAGTAAGGCATATCATTCCTTAGGACCTCAGCAAGGAGGTTATAAATTAGCATTGTCTGTCTGAAGATAATCTAGCCTTGAGCTCCAGTTTTGCCAGAACCTCTGTATGTTCTTTAATAAATAAGTGGTTTTCTTATGACTTTATAGGCTGCCAGAACTCTATTGAGCAACCCTTTTGCCCTACATATTTTATTACAAGTTTGGACCACAGTCAACTACACAGGAAGGAAGCTGTCACTCAACTGGCAGGTTATCCAGCAGCTGATCCCAGCCAGAGTATTCGTGGCTTTCTTCAGCATGGCTGTGGCTTCTGAAGGGGCTGCTAGGCTCCGAGTTCTCCCAGCACATGAAAGCTATCCTGCAACTTCCTCCACATTCAGATGGGAGAGGCAAGTTGCAAGGCCAGTCCAGATTCAAGGGGAAGGGAACTAGAATCTTTGTTTTGATGGGAGGAAAAAAAGTTCAGGCTTCTGAAGTTACCTAGGAAAAGTCTGTACATTTATCTGGATACATACCCCACCTCCTGTGATTGAATCTGGATGTGTCCCAGGCGGTGCCTGAATTTTTATTCATAATTTTAGTACTGCAGGTTGTGGTCCTCAGTTTTCTGTCAAATCTACCTCTCCTTATTCTTGAGGTGTTGTTTTTGTTTAGAAGGGGTATGTTTTTCATCAGCAGGTAGAGGCTAAAAAACAAGATGAATCAGGAATGCAGACTATCAGTTTGGCGACTTGGAATAGAGCTGCAGGGTAGAGCAGTAGAATATTACCTTTTGTCTGCTAAGGTGGGATACAGTGCTAACCATCCACTTATTCTGAGTCATTGTGTGAACCATTGTTTCCTTTATTTTGCTGGTTCAAATATTTACTGATTACCAGTGCGCCAGATTGGGCTGGGGCTTTAGCTCAGTGGTTCCACCGCCTGCCTCACAAGCGCAAGGTCCTGAGTTTGATCCCTGAAGCACACTTTCTGGAGTGAAGTTGTGAAAAGGAAATGCACTGGATGTGCTGGCATACACTTAACACTGAGTTTATAAGGGACTAGATATAGTCCCTGCTGTGAGGGTGCTGAGGCAGGATCACTTAAACCTGTGAGCCTGAGACCAGCCTTGAGAACCTGTCTCAGTAAAAAAAATCCTGTAAAAAAAGAAGGGAAAGCTGGGTGTGGTGCCTATAATCCTAGCACTCATGAGGCTGAGACAGGATGATGACAAATTCCAGGCCAACTTGGGCTACATTGAGTTAAAAGCAAGCCTAGACTAGAGTGAGACTTTTTTGCAAAATACTTCTAGGGGTTAGGGTGAGGGGGAGGGATGGAAGTCAGGTGGGGACAGTTCCATGTTTAGTTGTGGGAGAAATGTCTAAGGAAACAATACTTCCCTTGAATGAAATGAGAACCCTGCTGTGGAGATAGGATCTTGAGGAGCCATTGGAGGGCATTAAGGAGAGGAATGGTGCCATTGTCTATAACCTAACCCCCGCCCCCCATAACAGGAATTGAACTCAGGACCTTGCACTTGAGAAGCAGGCAGGCACTGTGCCACTGGGCTAAATCCTCGGCCCAGTCTATGACCTTTTAAAAGGAATCTACATGAGGGGACACTGTAGGGCATGAGGGAGGCCCCAGGAAAGTAGTCCCACAGGCTTTCTGGTGATCTAGGAAGTGTGGTGTGCTTAGGAATGTCTGTGGGATGAATAATTCCTACAAGACTTGCTTGTCTCAGAGTTCCAGAGATCGTTTTGGGACGTAGTCGGGAACCCCAACTGACTAGGAGAGAGGAGGGATGACTTCAGAGCTCAGGTGTGATGTGGAGGGTGGGGTGGAAGGAGGGACACCCCATTTACAGCACAGTGATAACTAGTTGCCTCTGAAAGGTTTCTAAAACAACCCACAGTCCAAAGGGGTGGCACACAGTATAATAACAGAGAGAGCCCAAAAGCAAGGCAGCTGGCCCCTCCTGTGACAAGCACCACCCTGAATAGGCAAGGTCAACTTTGGTGCTCACTTTTGGACAGGCAGAGGAAGACAGTAACTTGCTTCCCCCAAAAAGCCTTATAGTTTTGTGTGGAGCCACCACACCCATTCCCATTTGCACTTTTAGGCTAGAGTCAGATCCCCCCCTTCCAGGAAGTCTGCTGAAATTGCACCCCACCTATTAATTGCTGGCCTGGCTCAGTCATTCCTCCTACTGGGCTGTGACCTCTGTGAGGGTACAGGCATAGTAATACCCAGAATGGCACAAAAAGGAAATGTGCATGCCTTGGAATTCATGTTTAAAACACAATGGCATGTGTTGGTGGGGGCGAGAATGGGAGGAGTCACTGGCCTCATGGCAGCTCTCTGGCCCACAGAGGAAGTTGGCCATGTATGGGTCAGAGGTCCTCATTCAGTATACTTTCCCCCCAGTCCTACTTATAGAATCTCTCAACATCCCTCCCACGCCCCATGTGGGCAAGCAAAATAACCGTCCTGGAGAACACTTGGCAAGGCCTTCAGAGTGCCTTATGGATTATCAACCCTGCCTTACAGTTTACTTGTCACTTAACCAAGCTGATGCCCATACTCCTTCCTTTTAGAACTGCCATCAGCATGTGCTTGGAATGCATTCTCTTAGGATGCGTTCTTCCTTAGCACTTCCTTGCTGTGAGAGTAAGTGTGTGATTCCCGCTCTCTGTGTTGAGCAGTGCTCATGAACCAAAACAGAATTTGGAGAAGGTTCATATTGATACTTGAGCCCAGCTTTTCTGACTCCACATAAGATAACCCAAAGCATCCCTTGACCCTCTTGGGTCCAGATGACTGGAGCTGTCTCTGTAACCTCTGACCCCTCAAGATTGCCCAGCCACCACGAACACCCTGCCCAGAACCTTCTGTGGATTCCACATTCTCTCTATTTTACTCCAAGTCTTTCCTACACTTTGGTCAGTCCCTGCTTTTGTTTAAACTGTTTTAGTTGGAGTTGTCCATTTGTCCCATTCTCTGCACCGCAGGAGCCCACAATCATAAAGTCTCCTAGGCAGTGGTTGAAGGGAGTCACTCTGTACAACTTCGCTGGTGATTTTGGGGCAAACTTGCTTACTTTGCCCTGTGTAAAATTTAGTCAGTTCTCTCTGTGTGACAATCAGTGTATTTTCAGACCGGACCATTAATAATTCTGCCTAGATGACATGAGCACAGAGGACCTCCCTAGACTGTTTTATTCCCTCCCTCCCATAGATAGTACTTAGGCAAGCACTCTACCACCAAAATAAAACTCCCACCCATTCAGGTTTTTTAAAAAAAAATCTCCCAGTCTTTCCATGTAAATAGATCAACAGTAAACATTTCCTAAGGATATTGAGGTGTCAGATTTTACAACTTAAGTGTTAGAGGTACCTTTGAAACAGGTGAAGGTCTAGGTTCAGAAGGGAGCAGGGAGCAGGTGGGAGACGCAAAAGGCTCTGCACATCTGTCCACCATCTTAGCCAGCCTGCCCTGGGGAAGGAAAGGACTTTATTTAATACAGTGAGAACGACTAAGAATGAGCTGCAGGAGCCAGAAGCTTGGGACACCAGTTTTGAGGGTCTAGGAGAGATGAATATGCCCCCCTTCCTGGATTATATTTCCCTTTACCTGCTTTGAGGTGCTAGCCAAAATAAGGGCAACTTTTAAAACATAGGGCCAGATGCAACCAGACAGGATTTTTGGGACATACCTAGAGACCAGTTTAAGGGCTATTATGCTTATTTTCTTGAAACCTTAGATTATATAACTGATACCACCTGGTTGGTTCTTATCGCTAACTCAGAGTTTGTGGCAAGCCCCCCCCCCACATTCTAGCAGGTCTCCATCTTTTTGAAGTTTGTCCCTGGGGGTATCTGCATGGGACTTGGAGAGGAAGAGTTATGTCCCCTTACCATCTTCACAGGATGGAAACCTGGTCTGATTCCATTACCTGAGGAGCCAGGGCTGTGAATTTCCCTCAGTTGACCACACACGAGTAGTTGAAAGAGCTGCCTCACTTACTACTGCACAAACTAATTTGTTGAAGTCTGAGAAAGGTCGATATTTGAGACATAAAATTATTCCTCATTACCTTTGTTTTTCTTAATAAAAATGGAAAACAATACATGATTTTGTACCCCCAATCTATCTGATTAACACAGTTAGCATTTCCTTTCTTGGAATCCTGCTGGTGTGAGTGGGGCCCCCTGATTTTTTTCCAGGATTTCATTGGTAAATCCTGCTGTGATGACAGCTTGTTCAGAGTGCATCTGTTGCTGGGTGTGGTGGCACTTGTTGGTAATCTCAGCTGGGAGGCTGAGGCTGGAGGATCGCTCTGAGTTTGAGGCCAGCCTGGGTTATAGCAGGTTCAAGGAGAGCCTGAACTGAACTACATGGCAAGACCCTGTCTCAAAACAAACAAACAAACAACAAAGTGCATCTGTTGAAGAAACATACATACTGTTGGGAAGAAAGATGCACCAACTGCACATGACCAGGTCTTTGCTTCTTTTCTGGTAGTGGCAGGACCCAGCAGCCATTCCTGGTTTGGCAGCTGAAAATTCCTTTGCAGTTAGTGGGGTTAACCTATGTTATAGCAGCACTGGGCCCTTCTTTCTCAAATCACATACTGCTTAGCAACTGAAATCCAGTTCTTTTCTCTGTTGGGCCACTTTCTACTAGCTTGTCTGGGTTTCTTGTCTCCCACTTTTCTTTGTCCATGCTCTTTTGAAAAGGCCTAGGGGTTGGGAAAAAGCTCAGTGGCAGCTCACCTGCCTCGCAAGTGCAGGGTCCTGAGTTCAATCCCTGGTACCAAAAAAAGGCCTTTAGGTCTTATTGTGTTAGTGGTTCTTAATCCATCTTGCTTATTTAAACAAATTTTTATTAGTACATGTATGCAGAACATAATGATTACATCCATCAAGGGGAGTTGGTTTCGGGAGTTATGTAATACACCTTAATTCTTTTTCGGTCCTTCACCTCTCTTTGTAGTGGAGACACAGAGTCCAGGCTCACCTGCCTTAGTGCTGAGATTTCAGGCTTGCGTAATTAATTAAGCTTGAGGTATCTTGCTTTTTTATGTCTAATTTCACCCATCTTGTCTCCCCACAGCCCTACCCAGGGCCCTCTAGGTTCTTGATGGCTACCAGGAAGTCGCTGTTGCCCTCTACAGATGGTGTGTTCTTTTCTCCTGAGGGCGGTGTGCGGGTGACGGGTGCCTGCCTGGTAACCACTAAAATCAACCCTGGGGCCACATCCTAGGGTTAGTCTCAGCATGGGGCAGACATGGACCCCGGGGATAGTGCTTTAGAGGCAGGTGGTTGGGCTCTGTGGCTGTCCCACACCCCCTTTGTGGTAGTATCCCTAGATTGGATTTTCCATTAGAGTGAGGTGGTTTAAACTTAGTGCCTAACAAACTGCTATTTTAAAATGGTCTTTACAAAATAAAATTTTTAATTTTTTCTTTTTTTTTTAATGGTACTGGGGATCGAACTTGGGACCTTTCACTTTTGAGGCAGGCAGCAGAACCACTGAGCTAAATCCTGGCCCACAAAATAATTTTTTTTGGAGGGTGGATACTGGGGATTGAACTCGGGTCCTTGTGCTTGTGATGCCAAATTAAATTTCTTAAGACCAAGGCCTTTGGACTTGGGTCCCTACTTTTTCACTAGAGATTTGGCTCAAGCCCCCTTTGCTCTTTCTCATTTTGCCTTTTGCTTAGAGGAAACTGTTGAGAAAGCGGGTGATTCCTAGGATGTGGGGGCAAGGAAGGTGCTGCAGAAGTTATGTCTGGCTTCCTGCGAATGTGTGTCTTTTGAGACAGGATCTCACTATGTAGTCCAGGCCCTCTTTGAACTCACTGTGTAGCCCAGGCTGGTCTTGAATTTACCATCCTCCTGCATCAGCCTCTTAAGCACTGGGATTATGGGCATGTGTCACTGTGCCCAGCTGGCTTCTGTCTTTAATGCCCATGGTAGGGCAGTTTTGGAAAATGCTGTAGTCACCTGGATTTAGGTTTAGGGTGTGGTGACAAATCCCTTTGCTTCACAGACATACTCCAGTCCTCTTACCAGAGCCTCACTCCCTGCCAAGGGCTGCTTCCCTGCATTAAGAGAATTGAGAGGTCTTGTGAGTCATCTGCTTCCAGGGACTGGTGTCCTCGATTTAAATAATTCCTGCCTGTGAACAGCTCTGAATTAGTTAGAACAGTATTTCTACAGCAGTAAATAGTTGGTTAGCCTCTTGGTTTGGAGGGAGTACTTGGAAAGTAACCAGCTCTCAGCATTGTGAACTGGTCTGACATGAGCCACCAGGAAGGCAGGGATGGATCTTCTCATTCCCTAACCTGGATTCAGTATCTTCAACCAGGACAGAGGACAACTGAGTAATGCAGAGTCCAGCTGCCCAAGATACAGACCTTTGTAGCTAGGTGACAGAAAGGATTCTTGTTCTCTGTTTAACCCATACTGGGGATTGAACCCAGCTCTGTTGCACTGAGCTGGATTCTCAGCCTCTTTTTACTTTGATATAGGGTGTCAGCAAATCTCATTTCCCTAGGGCTGGACTTAAACCTTCTGTTATCCTGCCCAGAGTGCTACACAGTGAGTGCCACCACTCCCAGTTGGAAGATTATTATTTTTTGTGGGCGGGGGGTACCGGGGATTGAACTTGGTACCTTGTGCTTGTGAGATAGGTGGTGGAACCACTGGGCTAAATCCCTGGCCCAAGATTTTTATTATTAAAAGTAGAAACCATGGCTTTAAAAAAAAAATTTTTTTTTTTTGAGATGCTAGAGTTTCATTTTGTAGCATAGGTGCTGGCCTCAAACTCCAGTGATTCTCCTGCCTCAGCCTGTGGGAGTGCTGGGATTACAAGTGTGTATGTATGACTATGCCTAGCTCTAAATATTTTTAAAAACTTTTTGTTACTAGGTAAGCCAGGCGTGGTGGCTCACGCCTGTAATCCCAGCACTCAGGAGGCTGAGGCAGGAGGATCACTGTGAGTTCAAGACCAGCCTGGACTACATAGTGAGTTCCAGGTCAGTCTCAACTACATAGTGTGACCCTGTCTCACAAAAACAACCCCCCCAAAAAAAAAAACTTGTTACTAGTTCATTTTGGGGGGTGGGTTACCGGGGATCGAACTCCGGACCTTGAGCTTGGGAGGACTAGTTCATTTTTATCTGAGTATTTCTCCTCTTGACCAGTGGTTTCACCTCCCTTCTCATGCTTTAACAAAATCCACCTATCTACATGATCCCTACTGCACAGGCATTTGAAACCTACTCTGCTACTTTAGGAAGGGAAAGGGCTTCAGATGTACAGTGTTGTGCCCCCCCCTTTCAAGAGGCTCGGACTGAGTTCCATGGCCACTTACAGAGTGGCCTTTTTCCTCAGCTAGCCCCAGAACTACCGATTCCTGTTCAGAACACAACAGTCCTGCTTTTGCAGTGAGAGGAAAACTCTTGTCTTCATCAGAATCTTTTTTTTTTTTTTTAATGTGCCATTTAAAAACCTGTAATATACATGGGCAGTGATCTCCGTGTTGGGTGGGGCAAATCTCTTTTATTTGCAGCTGGGAGCTGCATGGGCCACTCATTAGTACACCAGAGGTCAGATGCATGCCGCGTGGCAGCTGGGACACTAAAGATTTTGTAGGGCTTTGTGTGACCACTGGCCTCCTGTGGTGCTGTAAATCGGACTCGGTGCTCTAATTTTTTTTAAAAAAACCTCCAGGGAGTTAGGCCATGCTTGACACTTGTGAGATAGAACTTAAGATAATATTTATAATGGGGGAGCAAAAGAAAATAATGCCTAATAGGAACATTACCGAAAGAATAGTAGCAACCTATTAGAAGCAAATTATGTCAGGCCATTGGCGTTAACTCATTTATGGGCTCAGTGAGTATTTATTAGGTCTTTAGCTAGGAATAGTGCCACAGCTGAGGCCAGGCTCCTAGCCTCACCCTATCAACACTTAGGTTGTTGGTAAACCACCCTTCACCCCCATTTGAGATTTTACTTACATTTTTATTGAGTGTAATTAACAGTCATACATTTTAAGGTATATACAGTATCATAGTTTGAAATGTATACATTATGAAATTTCTACTCTTGAGCTGACATAGCCATCACTGTAGGTACTTTACAGCTAGTTTGGGTTTTGACACCCCTACCACCCCGCTTGCGATTTGCCGCTGAACGATTTTAGCTTTCCGATGTATGTATTGCCTCTTATTTTTTTGGTAACTCAGTATTAGAAACTCTGCTCCGGAGAAGAACCTGGTGTTTGGAGGGGAGAAGGAACAGTGTACACTGGGACTCCGGTGCAGGGGCATGTGGACATGGCGGGGGGGAACCCCATGGACTACCACCACCACAGCAAGGTGCATTAGAGGAGGAAGGAGCAGCGGAGTTGGAGCAGGACCTTCCCCGGGGTACTTCGCTGGTGCTGGGGAAGCTCTGACAGCAGCTCTTAGGGGCCTAATGTTCACAGGGCCTGTGAAGATTTTCTTCTGAAAAATAAACCAAGAAAGGGTTCTGCTGTGACCTTTTAGGTGGCACAAGAACTCTCAAGTGAACAAACATAACAAATATTTCATGGCCAGCAAAGCGTGCTTCTCCATTGTATGGAATCTGGAATCAGAGTTAGTATAGGAGCATCTCTTTGGTTTCAACCTTTTTATCTCAAAATTGCCTTCTTATTGAGCCAAAAATTTGGTCTAGAGTTGACTTAGGTGACTGTGAATGCACTTTGCACTGTTTCTCCCCTTCTGGTCTTGCTGTTGCTTGTCTTTGGCTTTTACTCTAACCTATGGGGTCAGATGTTCCTCAGCACCTATTATATATAGAAAGTTAATATTGCAAGGGGCCAGGGATATTTAGTTCAGTGGATGCACTGCCTTGCCTGCCTTGCAGAGGCAAGGTCCCAAGTTCGATCCCGGTGCCCCCTGCCAAAAAAAAGAAGAGGAAGAAGAAGAAGGTTAATATTGTGTATGTACAAAATGCACACAAGGGCACTCAAATGAACACTGATTTTTTAAAATTTATTTTTTACTTTTTTGGTACTGGGAATCAAACTCAGGACCTTGCACTTGCCAGGCAGGCACAGCACCACGGTGCTACATTACTGGCCCTGAGCTTTGATATTTCCGCAGTGAAATATATGAAAATTCACTAAATGCTATTGGTAAAAATCGCTCCTCGTTTTCATGCCAGCAGGGCTTTTCTGTGGTCCAGGCTTCTCTTCACTTTTGCTGTCCACTGATGCCCTCCAACCAGTGTCCTTTTTTCGGTTGGTCTTGAGTCTGAGACAGCCACTTCACTGGCTTTACTCTTCTTGTGGATGGTGGTTGAACTAACCTTTTTAATATTTGGCAGTCTTTACTACCCACACTTACAAGTATATTTTTCCTTTTGGCTGTTATGTCAAGTAATTTACAATTGTCTAGAATACCTTAACAGATTGGAGATTTTGAGTTATATAAAGAATTAAGGTCATCCACTGCATTGTTGCTTATGTTTCTTTTTTCCCTAAATCAGAAAACGGTTTTAAATTTTTATCAGCAAATGCTGATTAAATAAGTTGTAGTACATTCATATGATGATAATAATAATATGTTAGCAACTGTTCAGAAAACCAGGCAGCTCTTCGTCTAGCAAGTGAGTGAGTGACGCTGGGGAGAGACTTTGTTTAAATCAGGTCTCACCATGTTGCCCAGGGTGGCTTGGTCCTCTTGCGGACTCAAGCGATCTCCTTGTCAGCCTCCATCCAGGGTAGCTGGGATTATAGGTATGTACCACCATGCCCAACTCTAGACTGGGCAGACTGTTAAAAAATTATTTGCATTTGTGTTACCTTTTTTGTGTTTAAGCAAATGCATGTGTCACCCATCTAAATAAAAGAATATTTAAAAGGATAATTTTTCTCAGCTGGGCTCTGTTATGCTGACGTTGCAGGGACTAGGTTTCTATTCCTTTTTTCTTCCTTTCCCCAGCCTGCAGCTGTGGGGCACAGATGTTTGACCAGAGCTTCAGAGGTGGCTTTGCTGAGGGTTGTACTTTGGGTTTTAGAGCACTGACAGTCTATCTAAATGAAGTAAAGCCTGGTTTGGATGGTTCCTTAGTAGACTTTGTTTAATGGGTAGATTATTCGTGTTGGGTTTGGCTCACAATTTTTAAAATGAACTCCCTCTTATTCTCTGTGAGCAGGCAGAGTGGTGCACAGGTAAGGCTCACATGTTCTGTATATTCTTTGTGGACTCGGCACCCAGCCCCTTCCTTTCTGTGGTGGGAAACTCAGAGACCTCTTGTATGAATGGTGATCTTCACTGTACAGCCTTAGTTTGTAGGAGGCCAAGTAAATGGCCTCACTCATTTTAAAGGGCATGTTGCAGTAATCTAAAAAAAATAAATTTGCAGGGACTGTTTCAGTTGAGACATTTTGACAAACTAAATGTATTTCAAGCAGAGGGTGCCCGCCTTCCATTTACTGTACAATTCTCCACTGATGTGGATAGCTGTACTTTAATGATGGAATCTCATTTTTTGAGATGTATGGGGCTCTGCCAGGAGTTCATTGTGTCTGTCCACTGTTGCACCCCAGATGGTATAGACCTGGATTCCAGGAGTACACACACAAGAGCATTTTATTTCAAGGCTGACTGAAGCAAACCTGCCTACTTTGTATTTTTATTTGTTTATTTTTCCTTTAACTTCCACCAACCCCCAGTTCCTTTCCTGCTGGGCCTACATTCCTAGGTCTTTGTCTGTGCCTGGTATTTTAGAAATTTTGGGAGAGGAAGGCAGTGGGTGGGACGGTGTGGAAGCTGGGGGCAGGGAAGAGGGTGGTCACTTGTGGGGTCAGAGGTCAAGCCTGCTCCATTTAGCTGGGGCAGCCAGATTGTCGCCAGGCCCGAGGAGGCGTGTCCATCCATCTGCCCCAGACGGGCGCTCTAGGCCTGTGAATTCCTGCTGCCAGAGGACCTCTTCCCATCCCCTAAACCCCCCTAAACCCACCCCCCTTTCCAGAGGACACAGTTCCTGGCTGCTGCCTCATTTCTGGCCATGGACCCCTCTGCATAGTCCAGGTTGAAACACCCAGAAGATTATTTTAAAGGAACAAAGATAGTTGTACCCATGCACATTCTTACCTCTTGTGTTCCAGCAGGCCTAAGATTGTGGGGTTTTTGGTCTTAGCAATTGCAAGGGTGTGTGTGTGTGTGTGTGTGTGTGTGTGTGGGGTCTTCCTAAGGTTTTAGGTTTTAAAAAGCTAGAAGACTTAACTAGAAACTGATCTCATTTTACAGTTTTTGGACCATGCATTGTTTTAGAAAAAAATTACAGCTTATTAATTATAAACATTCAGCGTTTTCTTTTACTCATTTATAGTTTTTATTACTGATCACCTGGCTGTTATCTCCTCTTCTCACTGGGCAGCCTGAAGCTGCAGAACATTTCTCAGTTGAGGTGTGCTTTGGGATCCACTGTAGAATGATGCCATGCAGGATTGCATGCACGGCCCACCTTGACCCGTTTTTGGGGTTGGGGTCTCTCAAGGCTGGGCACTGCCCCCTTTCTTGCTATTGTCTGTGCTGAACAGCATTTCTTTTTTGGCCACTGTGTATCCAGAATCTTGCCATGCATAGGTGACTGCATTTGCATTTTAAGGTTAACAGCATATTTTTTTGCAGTTACACAGTTGTCCCCAACTGCACCCTTAGAGCCAGCTTTCTGACTCAGCCAGCCACAGTTACTTGGAAGTACTTTGGGTCCTGTTCCCAGGGAGAGAGAGAAGAAAGTTCCTGGGATTTCACCGTACAAAAGGTCTCAGATATACCTAGTCAGACCCCTTTTGTTCACATGAGCCTGGAATACCAGCAGGCCCAAAGGAGGTTGGCTGGAGTCAGCCAGGTAGTGCCTTGCTCTCTGGTTAACAGCATGAAGTTCTTTAGTGCTGCAAGCCATCTAGGAAGTGGGGGTGGTAGGCAGCGTATCCAGCCACACAGCTGTCCTGGGAAGAGATGTAAATAAAATAGATTCATTCTTAAGTTATTTAGCTCTTTGGTAGAAAGAGGAAGACCACAGAATGCTGAGAGGTCCATTTTATTCTAATTTGAAGCAATCTTCTGATAGGTTTTCACACTTCACATTAGCTTGGAAGTGATCCCTTTATTCCAGAGACAAATGGAGAAAGCAGAGGGAAGGGGAATGTGACTGAGGCTGTTGAAACTGGGGGAATTGCTTTAGTACCACACCATAGAAAGAAACTGTCCAGGAATTTTCTCTGGATTTATCTAGTTCAGCATCTTTTGGTTACCATTTAGACTTTGCTCAAGAACTTTTAACAGATTAGGAGGAGGAGATCATCTCTAAGGGTGGACTTGTTTAAAAAAGCAGTTGGCCTTGAAGAAGGCAAATTCTCTCCACTTGGTTTCAGCCAGGTGGAAAAATACTGCAGTGATCAAAATTAGTAGTGAAGCAGACTGAGGATTTGGCTGTAGCTCAGTGGTAGAATGTTTACCTAGGATGCCTCTTTCCCTAATACAATCTTTAAAACCTGCTATGTCAGATCTGTTTCTTTTACCATGTCCTAGCTAGGCATGGTAGTTCATACCAGTAGTCCCAACTAGTCAGGAGGCTGAGGAGGAGGATCTCACAGGTTTGAGGCCAGCCTTGGGCTACTTGGTGAGATTCTGTCTAAAAATCAAAAGGGTTGGAGATGTAGTTAAGTGGTAGAGTGCTTATTTGACATTTGTAAGGCATCTGATTCAGTCCTCAGTACTACAAGATAAATTAAAATCCAAAACACACACAAACCCCATCATAACCTTAAATCTCTGCATTAATTTCGGATTAGGAGCTTCTAGAGGAGCAGCCTAAACCCTGCTGTGTTACACATTTCCCTGTCAACCCAACCTTGAGTAGAGAGAGCAGTCTCTCCACTCACTGGGGCCATTTGGAAGCACATTCACTAGTAGGCATGTGTCATGGTAAGGTCCTGGTTGGTTAATAAAGTAGAACTCGGAGGAGAGAAGCAGTAGCATTCTCTCTGTCCTGACCCGTAGCCCTTCTGTGTGAGTTCTTTGCCTAACTACAGATTGCTTGTGTCCCCATAGCTCTGCCCTGCTTCATGGCCAGTTCACCTTGAAGCTGACATCCTGGACCCCCACTGTACTTAGCAGGGTGTTTTGTGCTCTGGATGAGGTAGTCATTACCATGCTTGTGTCTCTGAGCTCTTCAAAAGGCTTAAGTTGGCCTCTTGGCTGTGTCTCTGCTAATTGTGTGGCTTTGGGCTTATCACCACTTCCTCCTCATCTGGAGATTTTAAGTGAGTTGGGTATGGAAAAGTAATCCTTTCTCACTCCATTTCCCTGCCTCTTGTGAGCCAGTTTCCCCTGACACCAGGTGTGCGCTGGCAAATTGAAAGCGATCCAGTAAAAATTTACCTACAGAGAGTGATGCCGAGTGTGCTGCTGTTGAGAGATGCACAAGGAAACTCTCCTAGTTTCTGTGCCAAGGAGGTTCCCTTTGGAGGGCACCTTGTTACCAGCAGGTACAGGTTATATATGTCAACCCTAGCAGCTTCCCTGGTTCAACTCCTTGGGATAACTTGGCAGGCCGAAGAAAGAAGAAGCTGGCTGACCTTACCACTAGCCATTTGCCTTCACAGAAGCCTGGCGCTTGCTTGAGTGCCTGGGAGAGCTTTGCACTGGTGTGCTGAGCTCCTGGACAGGGAGAGGCACGTGATCTTTGCTAGCTTTTAACCTTGCCCCATGCCCCCAGAGGCTGAATTGACAGCTTTCAGTATATTTTATTTAGACCACCAATCCCAGACCAAGGGACATAATTTTATAGGATATAATCTTAAAACTTTTCTGGATAATTAGGCTGAGATACAGGAAAATCATGCCCAGAGGGTTGTTTTTGTTTTATCCCTGCCTTTGAAGTGTCTCTGTCATGGTTCTCAAGGAAACTAGAATGAGATGTGTAGTCCGCTGGGTGTCGTGGACTCCTCTACTCATTCCCTACCCCTTTTAGTTTGTGGCATTAGAGGATGGGGAGGAATGGCAAATGGATGTTAGCTGTGTTTGCAGTTGCAGGGTCGCCTGTCTCTGTGGAGGGAGATTGCTTGTTGGAAGAGAGATGTTTGAGGTCTGGGACCCAGGGCAGTTTAGTTGCTATTCACCAGTCTACACTTCTCATTCATGGCTGTTCCTCTCTGTTCCCCAGGTGCTGCATCTGTACTGTGACACATGCTCTGTGCCCATCTGTCGTGAGTGCACAATGGGCCGGCACGGGGGCCACAGCTTCATCTACCTCCAAGAGGCTCTGCAGGACTCCAGGGCACTCACCATCCAGCTGCTGGCAGATGCACAGCAGGGTCGCCAGGCAATCCAGGTCAGCCCATGCCACCTGTACCGGTGCCCACTGAAACCTTTCCCTCTGCCTGTCTTGTGATGGTTGGGCAGGCTGCAGTCAGTGTTAGGGGATGGGGAGATTGGAATAGTCACCAAAGGGAGCTCGTGACATCAGTGCAACGGTGATTGCTGGAGGGCTCCTGTAGGTGTCGGGAAGATCATTGAGGATATGGCTCAAATAATTTCTAGTCAGATGTCCAAGCACCAGGCGCCCTGGACTCACAAATCACTTGCATTTGTACTGTTCAGCCCCCACCCCCAAATCCAAATAGACATTGCAAAATGCCAGAAAACCACATACGTAATGCTGTTAACAGATTATTTATAGGTGAGAAATAAGTGAGCTTGGGTGATTTTGTTTGTGTAAGGGTTAGAGACTTTGCCCTGGGTGGTAAAGCCCTGGTAATTTACCCTCGTCTGTTGAATTCCCATTGCTTTAGGGTTAGAGTATTAGAGTTCTCTTACATTATTAGGTAGCAGTATATACCTTAGCATAGACCACAGGGGTCAAATACTAGTTGATCACATGAATACTAGATCACAGGGCACTAGAAAAGCCAGGTGCCAGTGGTAGTGGATTGAAGTGTGAGAGGCACATTATTTTCACCACGGCCACACCCTGTATAGTGGTGAGTGCACATCCCAGAAGGTCCTCATGTAACATGGGATGTGTGTTGGCATCCCTCCCCCCTGACCCTGGCTTATAATTCTCTAAAATCTACATTCAGTCAGTGGTTTGAAAATGAGAGTAATAGTCCTCTTTTTGGGAGGAGGGTGGACTACAGGGTCTCACTATGTAGTTGAGGCTGACCTGGAACTCACTATGTGTGTAGCCCAGGCTGGTCTTGAACTCACAGTGATCCTCCTGCCTCAGCCTCCCCAGTGCTGGGATTACAGGCATGCGCCACCACACCCGGCTCAGTCATCTTTTTTGAATCTGAAGGTTTTTTTTGTTTGTTTGTTTGTTTTTTGGTACCACGATCTTTCGCTTGCAAGGCAGGCAGCAGAATCACTGAGCTATAAATCCCTAGCCCTGTCTGGGGATTTTAAAGTTTCAGATTCTTTTTGTGTGTGTGTCTTTGCTGGATCAAACTCAGAAACATGTACTTGCGAGGCAGGCGGTGAAACCACTGAGCTAAATCCTGGCCCCAAGATTCAGATTCTTAAACATATTGGATATTCCTAGATTTAAATCAGTCACCTGGCAGCACAGAGACCTTTGAGAGAGGGAACAGAAAGCCCAGGTAAAGGTTGAGGACGAGCTACCTTTATTCACATCATTCACTGGCTGGTTATGGTGGTATGTCCCTGCCATCTTAGCTGCCGCAGAAGCTGAGTTTATAGTATCTCAAGCTTAAGCCCAGCCTGGGCAACTTTGTAAGACCCTTTTTCAAAAACAAACGAAAAAAATGCTAGGAACGTAGCTCAATACAGAGACACTAGGTTAATTTTTCAGCAAGGTAGAAGACAAACTATTTAGAATGAATATGACTATTGAGCCATTTTTATATAAATAATATTTAGTTCTCTGTAAGTATTTTTTCCTTTGCTGGTTTCTGAGCAATGGAACAATTAGTCTTCCACTGATATTTTGAGATACTAATGAGATGAAAACTCCATTTGCCCATTTTGAACTGCCTTATTGTTTATTTGTCTGTTTGTTTGTTTGTTGTTTTAGCTGTACCAGTGATCAAGCTCAGAACCTTGAGCTTGGGAGGCAGGCTTGGGAAGCAGCAGGCACAGTGCTACTGAGCTAAATCCTTGGCCCTAGCCTGCCGTTTTAAAACAGTGTGTTTGTAGTAACTATTTTTTATCCCTAAGGTAGACCTGTGGGGAGGGAACACATTCAGATAACATGTTTAAAGGCAGTGCTTTCTTGAGAAATATATGTATGAATTGGACCTTTATTTTTTTAGTTCAGTTTTGTCATTCATTTGTTCATTTTTTTTTTTTTGCGGTACGAGGACTCGAACCCAGGATCTTGTGCTTGCCAGGCAGGCACAGCACCACTGAGCTGCATCCCCAGCCCTGCTTTGTTCTTTTGAGATAGAGTCTTGCTGTGTAGTTCAAGCTGGTCTTGAAACTCACTGTGTAGCTCAGGTGGGCTTTGAACTCGCAAGTGCTGGGATTACAAGAATGCACCATCGCTTCTAGCTTATTTTTTAATATTAAAATCGCTTTATACAGAATTAATTTTGGTTACACAGGAAGAAGATATTCTAGTTAGTTTCTTTAGATTCTAGTCTCTCTCTGGTTTTTTGAGACAGGGTCTCACTATGTAGTTGAGACTGACCTGGAACTCACTACTGACTATGTAGCTCAGGGTGGTCTCAAACTCACAGCGATCCTCCTACCTCAGCCTCCCAAGGGCTGGGATTACAGGCATGGGCCACCATGTCCGGCTGTAGATTCTAGTTTCTTACTAACTAGTATGATGTAGAAGTCATCAGTCTAAGAATCTATCCTTTGCTGGGTGTGGTACTATACGCTCAGAGTCTCTGCACTCTGGGAGGCAGAGGCAGGAGAATGACAAATTTAAGTTTGGTGACTTGACGAAACACACTATGTCAAAAATGAAATAAAAATGGGGCCAGGGATTTAGCTCAGTGGTTCTGCCACCTGCCTTGCAAGCACAAAGACCCAAGTTTGATCCCTGGCACCATTCTCCTGCCTGCCCGCCAAAAAAAAAGAAATAAAAATGGGAGGAGATGTAGCTCAGTTCAAAGGCCCTGATTTCAGTCTCCACTCCTGCAGCACCCGTCACCCCATCCTGTCCCTGATTTGTTTATTTGCTTTTTGTAGTGTTACGGTATTCAGTGTGTCTTTTTCAGGAACATTTAACTTTTACTTTTTTGAACCCAGGGCTGTCAGCAGGCTAAACAACATACTACAGTGCTTACTTGAATTACACACCCAGCTCCTGGGAGTTTTAAAATCTGCTTTTTACAGATCCAAGAAATAGTTATTTTGGAAATAGGCTTTATTTTGCTAATTGACTAGAGTTCAGATGACATTCATCCAAATAAAATGTGATGCATTAGGAAAAAATAGTAGAATTAAGTTAATCATAGCAGGACCGGGGATTTATTTAGTTCAGTGGTTCTGCCGCCTGCCTCATAAGCACAAGGACCCAAGTTCAATCCTGGTACAAAAACAAACAAACAAACAAACAAAACATAGCAAACATTAAGAAAGATTGAGAATGAAAAAAAGTGCATAGGAAAATTAGGAACAAAGTAGAAATAGACCAAATACTATTACGAGTTTTCTTAAATCTGTTAGGAAATGCAATTAACTATGCATACTGGGCTCCTTTTCTGTTCCCAAAAGCTAGTGGCTTTTAAAAACTCATGTAATTTTTTTTTTTGGTACCAAGGATCGAACTCGGGGTTCTTGGCGCTTGCAAGGCAGGTGGCAGAACCTCTGAGCTAAATTCCCCAGCCCAAAAACTCATAATTTTAATCTTTCCTGTTAAAAAGAAAAGACCTAGAGATGAAGGTGGTAGTCTTGGGAAATCCTTCTGTTCCTAGATTTTCATCCTTGAATGGGTCCAAAATGACTGCTGGACCCCTAGTGATCACATTTTCTCTTCCTTTTATCCCATCTCTCTTGCATTGCTCAGTTCTAAGCTAGGCATTCTGTATTTTTGTATGCATACCCCCACCGTCGTGTTTGAAGAACTTGTTTTCACATGCTCTCTTTTAGAATTCTTTTTTATTTTTTATTTATTTATTTTCTTTGGTATTGGGGATCGAACTCAGGACCTTGCGCTTGCAAGGTAGGCAGTGGAACCACTGAGCTAAATCCCCAGCCCTTAAATTCTTGATTAAAATGAATGAATAGTGTCGGATAACCAAGTAGAATAGCAGTGGATCAGGCTTCAGTTATCTGGGGACTCAGTTACTCAGTCTGCCCTCTCCCTGGTAACATCACTCTTGTTACTGAACCTGGGTGTCGTCTGTGGAGGACACAAGTGGAGTCCTCTTCTGGCTGACCTGAAAGCCATCCTCAGGTCCTCAGGGTTAATTCTTTCTTTTTTTCTGTAGGTGGGTAAGTTGGAATATCTTATGTGCTGTGAATTCCAAGGAAGGCACTGGTCTGTTTTGTCTTCCTTGGTTCCCCCCCCCCCACTTTTTTTTGTGGTATAGTCCTGGGGCCAGAGACACTAAGCTTAGTAGTTCCCTACGGACTAAATGAGTGAGCCAGAAGACATCTCCAAAGAAAAAAATGGATCAAACCTGCAGTTAGATTGAGGCCCTTACAAACTTTACAGCACCCTTAAATGAGCACCAGTGACATTTTACAGTATATCATTACTTGAGGACTGTCTGCTTTAATTTCTTTTTTTGGTACTGGCGATCAAACTTGGGTCCTTCCACTTGTGAGCCTAGCAGCAGAACCCCTGAGCTAAATCTCTGGCCCTGTGCTTTTAATTTCCACTTACCCCTTTTATTTATTTGTGTGGGCAGGGTTTTTTTCTTTTTTCTTATTTCTGTTGCTGGGGATTGAGCCCCGGGTCTGTTATTCATGCCAGGCAAGCACCTTAACCACTGAGCTACACTTCACCCCATTAACTTTTAACTTTCTCAGGAATTCTTTCCCTTTTCTTTAACAAGGTGTTTTTCTATATTAATTTAATTTCCCTCCGTAGTTTGAGGCAACATGTACTAAAGGTGCAGAAGTTTTTGTCTTGTTTTGGGCCCCTTTGGACTCTGAATGACACCCCTGATCAGGTTTCTTTGATTGTGTTGGTACCAGGAGGCCTGAGGTTCCAGGTTGCTGTCCTGTAATGATTTAGCAGATCCATACTGGGTGCAGCTGGTTGGTGCATTATTAACCTCAGCGGTGACATCCTGTTATGTTAGACATTTATTTTCCTCTGTCTTGATGTCCGAAGCTTCGATTTTTTGAATGGAAAGAATGGTGTTATTAAAAGCTTATTTCACATCAAAAAGCTGTTTTTATCAGTATTAAATTACATGTGTGAGATGTACAGTTGACTGTGTGTGTATCAGTGTTTCTGAGTTATGACTGAGGTACTTGCAGATTGTTGTGAGAATCTTAGTTGTGAAAAGAGACTCAGATGTATATCTCTGAATTCTAGATCGTCCTGTAAGGAGAATCTCACTGGGATGAGGGCCTGGAATGTCTCCCGCAACAAAAATCATAGATTATCTACATTGCATCTAGTCAATACTTTAGGGGATTTGGCCCGGGGATTTAGCTCAGTGGTTCTGCTGCCTGCCTTGCAATTTCAAGGTTGGGAGTTTAATCCCTGGCACCAAAAAACAAAACAAAACAAAACAATACAAAACAACTTTAGGGCATTTAAAAAGATTGTTCATTTTTACTGCCTTTGCAGGGGTGGTATTGTGGCTCCAACCCTAGAATGCTCTATCACTTAGCACTTTCCATTTTTTATTTTGTATTTTTGGTACTGGGGATCGAACTCGGGTCTTTGTGCTTGCAAGGCAGGCGGCAGAACCACTGAGCTAAATCCCTGGCCCCCATTTTTTTATTTTGAGATAAGGTGGCACTGAATTTATTCTTCCGGCCTCAGCTTCCAGAGTAACTGATACTACAGGCACATGCTGCCACACGTTACTTTATTTTTATTGCTTTTTAAAATATTTCATTGCTTTTACATTGTCTCTTCTACTGAAGGTGTAATATTTAAGTCAAGTATATAATTACAAGATTTTATAAGGCGCACTAATTCCCTGGGGACACTGGTACATTTCTGTTGACCAGAAATAGTTGCTTTATGTAAGAAAACTTTGATTCTTTTTATCTTCTATCATCTTTAAGATGTTATTATCAATTTAAGTAGCCCCAGTATCCAATATGAGTGTGTAGGTAATACCTACATTCTGTATTACCTTCTATCCTTGATGGTTTTAAGTACCTGTTGACAAGCCACCACTGTTCTTTGTAGAAGATGTCACTAATTAGTGTCTGCATTGTTTCTCTTAACCGGAATCTGGCCTGAGACTCCTCCATACTAATTAGTCACCCTCAGTAGTTGTCTGGCTTGTACCAAATTAAGACCCCACTTTCAGATGTCTGGCTCTACTAACATTCTAAAGGATGATAAAATATTCTCCTGAGCACATGCTCTTGGGTGATTTGTTTTACCTAAGAAATGTACATTTTATTTTAGAAATTCACTCTCTATGCTACTTATTGTCTCTTCCCCCCCAACCCATCCATGGTCTTCCCTCATTTCGCAGTATTTCCCAATGCCAGGCCTTAGACACTGGGAGATAATCTGACAGGTCCTGGTCTGCATGTGTTCATACTATTGGGAAGACACATTTTGCTTCTACATATAATGCTTATATGACTCCCAGCTTAACAAGTGATGAATTAATCTTGTATGCTTGGTGGTTGCTCAGATGATTGGCAATTAAAGTTTTGAATCCCTTGTTACCTAACTGAAAAATGAAACAAACAGTTCTTGGTATAGTTTCTGCTACAAATACCAGCACCTTCAGGAACCTGACTGGAAATATAAAGGGAGCAAGCCTAGCTGAGAAGCCAATAGGAGCAGCAGTGAGTCAGGGTCAGCCTGTCCCCATGCAGAGGGAGTAGGCATTGCTCTTTCACCAGTCCTTGCCTTGTAGGAATAGCAGCTTTTTAGGTTATTTCCACGTTGCCTTTTTTAAAAAAATCAGTTTGGAAAATAATAGGACATTGGTACAAAGAAAAGGTTTGCTGTCTCTGCTTTTTATTGAATGTTAAGGAATGTTTTACTCGTAGACTTGGTCAGATACTGAGTTGGTCATCCAGACCCGGAGGAGTGGAGGTGGTAAGTAGGACCTCGGTTATAAGACAGAACAAGTGAAAACTTGTTGGAATGGAGGATGTTCATTAAATGAGGCAGATCATTCCAGTTAGGTGAAACACAACAGACATCTATGATTGTGGTGAATTAATTAGTGGTTGCCATGAGGGACAGGACAGCTGGAAGGTGCCTACTTAATGGTTATGGAATTTCATTTTGGAGTGATGGAAATGTTCTGGAGCTAGATAATGATGACAGTTGCATTGCACTGAATGGACAAAATCTGTCAGTAGTGGTAAATTTTTTGTTGTGTGTTTTACCATCATTTAGATTTCAAAGTGAAGAAATGCTAATTGGTCCCGGGTAAGTGATCTGACTTTGTTAATGACACAAGTTAGGTGTGTTGAGTAGTAGAAGCAGCAGCAGCAGTACCTGAGTTCAAGTATTTGTCCTCTGAGAACGATTAGTAACAATGTCTGACTCTGCCAGGTGCTCTGCTTGGTTCTTCCCATGTTTTGCCTTGTATTTTCCCTCACATTGACACTTTGCCAAGGTTTGAGAGAACTAGGAATATGTCCAAGGCCCTAAATTACTAGGAGCCTCAATTTGAAACTTAGTTATCTGACACCAACCAAGGATGAGTGCTCAACCTGATTTGCCGAGCCAGTCCCACATCCCAGAGACTCCTTCACTTGGTCCAAGGTGACCCAGACATTGGTCATCATCACCACTTCCTCATCCTGAGTTAGGTTCCGTCCAGATGCCTTGTGTTTCCTGAGTATTTCAGCTGAATCACCTGCTCTAAAACCTGTTGTTCCATCGTCAGTCTGACTGGAATCCCAGATTTAATGCCTCAGTATCTCCAAGAAATCCTTGTGGCTTTTCAAGACATGTCATATAATATTAATGAAAACACTGTCCTTCTGTCTGGATTAATTTTTTATGAACAATAATATGGCTGATTAAACTGGCTCTCTGACTAGGGGAGTGGTACAGTTGATTGTGGGGTGTGTACATTGTTTTTGACCACAGAGCGTGGGTCCCTGAGGGTGGAGGAGGCAATATTCCCAGCGTGTGCTTGGTGTTGATTCAGGCTGGGTGGGGTAAGCTAAGTTACTGAGAACTCCACAAGAACATGACAGATTAGTACTACCCTGTACCTAGATTTTTTTCCTGAGGCAGAGAGTAAGGCCAGAAAGTCTGGAAAGTTTGTTGTGTGCCCAGAGTTGCACATTTTACATCTGATCCTCTTTCTAGTTTTCGGCAGTCACCCAGCTACACTGGTTTAACTGTGTCAGAGTAGCTCTTAACAGTCTGACATTCACTGTGTAGGTGCTATTTCTCATACAAAGAAGCCTAGCCCTTGCCAGCAGCTCCTTCAGTTACATGTCAAACAGATGCCAGTCTCTCCCAAGTGCTTGCTTTCTTTCCAAGGAAGTGGATCAAGTGGTCTGGCTGCGCTGGCCTATTTGTAGGTCTGGTAGGAGCAGATTTAACTGCACAAGAAGTAAAGATCCTTCTGATGTCTTAAGGTTGTTTGTTAATTTTTTTCCCTTCCAGCTGAGCATCGAGCAGGCCCAGACAGTGGCGGAACAGGTGGAGATGAAGGCAAAGGTGGTACAGTCGGAGGTAAAAGCCGTCACCGCAAGGCATAAGAAGGCCCTGGAGGAGCGTGAATGCGAGTTGCTGTGGAAGGTAACCACACACACACACACCGTTGCCTGAGGTTGTCCAGCTGGTTTTTTGTGCAACTCAGCTGAACTCTCGCAGGACTCTGTTTTCAGATCCTGGACCCAAGCTCTAAGTTTAGAATGCTAGGAAATATTCCAGAAAAAGGCAGAGGGTCTGTGGAACATTGTGGATATTCTCTGTGCAGTAAAACAAGAAGCCTGTTCAGAAGCAGTTGGGCATCCAAGACTGTAAGGAGTCTCAAGTTTTATAGTCTGTGCCCTCAAAAGGCAGCATAGACAAGGGAAAACAATTAAAACTGTTGTTAGGAAGGGCAGGCTGGTAGGAAACATCCTTATTTTTGGGTCCTGGCTGGTTGCACTTCCTGACTTCTTGTGGAAAGCCAGCTCAGGGTAGTGTGTATTGCCCTTTCTTCCTGTTGGAGCAGGAAAGAGTGTTGGGCACACTGGTGTGCTGTTTAGATAAAATCAGCTGGGAAGACCAGTCACCCCACAAAAGTCAGTGGCTCAACTTCTCCTTTTCTGATTTTATATCCCTCTCAGGAAGGAGGAGGGAGGAGGTTAATGTCTCCTCATGGGCTGCTCTTCCAGAACAACACATTAAACTATAAGTGCATCGTCTGAACACACAAATGAGAGTATCAGATGATTTAATATTGTACTTCTGTGTTTGTGGGCTTGTTTTCATGTCAGTATTATATGATGGTAGTGACGATGATTGTCTCAGTTCCTGAAAGTAACCTTCACTAACCACTTAACCCTGAAATGTTCTGTAAAGGTCACAGTGGGATTTGCATTGCATTGCGATGCATTTTCCATTCAGTTAACTGCACAACTCTCCTTTCTTTGTGTCCCTTTTGAGCTATTAAGAGATCCGTAGGGATCCTTTTTAGTGGGGTGGGTACAGGGGATCGAACTCTGGGCCTTGCACTTGGAAGGCAGGTGGTGGCACCACTGACTGAGCTAAATCCTGGGCTCTTTAGGGATTCATATTAAGGAATATGGCTTATTTACCTTTCAACAGAGGGTCCAGAGAAAGGAAGAAGGGAGGGAGGGAGAGAAAGAGAGAATGAGAGAGTATGAGTATGTATGAGTCCTGAGATTTGTTCTCTGTGTATGTTTTGAGTGCCTTTGTGGCATGTCAGTTTTTAGAAACTCAGATGTCCCCATGGGCCTGCCAGTCTCATGCCACCCACGAATGTTAATTATAACTGGAGGGGCCTGCTTCTTGCAACCTGAGAGTTTTGTAGTGAACTCTGCCACAAACTCGCTCTTCTGCATTTCCTGATGAAAAAGGTCTTTGTGTGCGGGGATTTCTGTGGCTCTCACCTTAGCTGCACTCCTCCTGTGATGCTGACCCACTGTCTGTGTCAGTTGGTTCTCTTCAGGGAAAATGGAAATCAGGTCTGCAGTAGACAAATGTTAGGATGGAAAGCTAACCTCTTGTGAATATAAGAAACAATTTCTGCTTGCCTAAAAACCCAGTCTCAAGAGATAATACCAAAATAAGCTTATTATCCTGGGCAGAGCCCTGTTGTTTATCTTTGATTTTTGCTTTGTATTCTTATCCCTAACCTGTGACAATCTTCTCTGCTTAATTGCTAATTTTCTGTTCTTTGCCAGAAAATCCTTTCTGCTTGTGCCTGGGTATATCTTTGTTACATTACTTTTTTTTTTTTCTCCTTAACTCTTGGGAGTGAACCCTAAGAGATGTAACTATAAGGATTAAGCCTTAATTTGCTGGGCTGCTCAGTTTTAAATCTCTAGATAGTCTTCTTTTTCCTATCCTTTATGAAGTTTTAGTGGAATCCCCTTCTTTATGGTTCAGAACCAAAGGTAGAAGAAATTAGACCAAAGGACAAAACTTCTCTTTCATAGAACCTGTATGGTCCCCTCTCTCTGCACACACATTGTGGTTCCAAAGTGAAAAGTATGAATGGGCCAAAAATCATGTCATCACCCCTCAAAGGAAATTCAGATTAAAATCCAGCCTCAGAACAGTGGCCTCTTATTCTAAAATAGACTCCATGTTTAACAAAAGACTCCATGGCTTTTAGATCACCGGAGTCCTTTTCAAACAGTGTAAACTTGTTGGTAACTTTTTCTCCATTAAGTGAATTAATTTTAAGCATTTACATTTTTGTTTGTTTATTGTATTGTATTTATGTATTATTTTCCTTTTCTGGCACTGGAGATCGAACTCAGCTTGAATTTGCAAGGCAGGCGCAGTACCACTGAGCTATATCCCCAGCCAAGTATTGAAATTTAAAAAAAAAAAATTATTGATCAGAATAGCCCCCCCCCTTCTGAGCACTTCAGAAACACAAATTATTTGTACAAGTCAGAATCCAAGTCATCTATTACGGCACTTTAGATGTAGAAGGCTCCTTTTGAAACAAGCAGATTGCTAAATTTACTGTCTCAGATTAGAGATGCAGCAGGGACTTTGATGTTCCTGGGCTGAGGTTCTAAAACCCGCTCCTAAAACAAGTTAATGCTGAGGATGAAGCTTAGTGGTAGAGCACTTGCTCAGCATGTGCAAGGCCCACGGATTTGATCCCTAGCACCATGTAAAAAATAAAATAACGGATGCAAAGAGAAACTATGGGAGCAGGGTTTTTGAGATCTTAAATTGCATCCCCACTAAGTCTCAGTACAGTCTACATGTAAAACCTTTTATTGTGTGTGTGTGTGTGTGTGTGTGTGTGAGTGTGTGTGTGTGTGAGAGAGAGAGAGAGAGAGAGAGAGAGAGAGAGAAACAAGGAGAAGATGATTACTCAAGAGGTCTCAGTTTCCCAGGATTGAGAGTGCAGTGTTTTCATGGACACAATCTTTCTATCCTGCTGGTTCTACCTCTGCTACCCTTTCTGCTATTTTCCTCTCTACCTACACAGCTTGAGCCACAATCTTACCTGGGTGGTCATTCTGTTTCCTCCATTTTGTTGTTCCTCTCCTATACGCTGTCCACAGTGTAAATCTATTTTTGTCAATTCTTTTGGGGAGTTTTGTACATACCTTTAATATATCTTAATGTCAGTCTCACTACTGTCTTATTTTCTGCCCCCTCTTATTAATTAATCCTCCTCTCCAAAATTCTGCCAGATTTTGTGCCCCCCCCCTTTTCTTTTGCGGAACTGGGGATTGAACTCAGGACCTTGTACTTGCCAGGCAGGTGCTGGTACCACTGAGCTAAACCTCCAGCCCTTGAGTAGTTGATTTTTTGTTTGTTGTTTTTTTGTTTTTGAGACAGGGTCTCACCATTTAGTTGAGACTGACCTGGAACTCACTATGTAGCCTAGGCTGGTCTCGAACTCACAGTGATCCTTCTTCCTCAGCCTCCCCAGTGCTGGGATTGCAGGCATGGCCACCACGCCCAGCTTGGATAGTTGATTTTAAGAGAAAACATGATATTTAGGCAAATTTCATTTAGTGTACAGTTTGTAGTTCCATCCATTTTCCTTTAGCTGCTAACGTAATTTCTTTTTACAGACACATAATATTACATTGCGCACACACACACACACACACACACACACACAGAGTCTGAGGCAGGGTGACACAATTTAGGAAGATTTTATCTTAGGACTGGGGCTTTAGCTTGGTGGTTCTGCTGCTTGCTTTTTGCAAACGCAAGGTCCTGAATTCAATGCCTGGTCCCCCCCACCAAAGACTTTGTCTTAAAATTTCAAAAGAAAAATCGCTAGGATGTAGCTCAAACATAAAGTGCTTATCTTTCATGTAGCAGGCCCTGGTTTCAGTCTCTAGGACCACAAAAACAAAACTGAACTGCTTTTCTGAAGTGCCAGACAAATTCCTGTTCCTTTAGACTTGAACTTATGATGAGACTGTACCGCTTTCTGTCTAAATCAGGCCTCCCTAGCACTGTCAGTCTCATTGTGTTACTGCTTTTTATCCTCAGGTAGTACCTTAAGTACCTTATTTCTTTGTTTAAGAACTTGTAAAATATGAGGACTGACACTATTATTTTCAGTTGGTTTTTGTATTTCCTCAAATGCCTGGCACAGAATAGGTGTTGGGTAAGCATTTGTTAGATGACTTCTTTCCCTGTTTAATTTCTAAGTTAGGAATACTTGCAGTAATAATAATAATTCCATATATTCTTTACCCAGATTCACTTGATTATTTACTGTATTTGTTGCATTTCTCTTTTTTGGGGTGGGATACCAGGTTTTTGCTGTATTGTTCTAAATAGATTTTTCCCCTCGGTATTTATGGGATTGGTTATAAGGCCAATCTCTATGGGTATACAAGTCTCTCACGCGAAATACCTATTTTATTTGCACAAGGCCTCTGCATATCTTTCCTTGTACTTTAACCTCTGGATTACTTGTTTAACACCAAGCAGAATTTTTTTCTTTTCATTTTGGAGACACTGGAAATTGGACCCAGGGTCTTAGCACTGAGGTATATCCTTGACCAATGTTTTTAACTCTTTGTTTTGTTTTGGTACAGTGGATCAAACTTTGGAACCTTGTGCTTGTGAGGCAGGCAGTGGAGCCACTGAACTAAATAAAACCCTGGCCTCTCCAGGGTTACTTATTGCACCTACTTGTTACATTTTCTGTCACCTGGAAGATCTCCTTAGCCTCTTGGAAATAGGGTTTGCTCTGTAGTCCAGGTTGGCCTTAGACTTTCCATGTAGCTCTGTTTGGGCTTGGATACATGATCCTTCTGCCTCAGCCTCCTGAGTTCACCACGATGCCTGGCTTTTTGGGGCTCTGTTTTGATTCTGCTGTTTTTTCAAGAGTACGGGCCAATTGTCTTGTAGGATGTCTCTGAATACTGGTTTCTCTTGTTTTCTGATCTTGGTTCTAAGGCTTTGCTGTATCTCTTTACTTTTCCTCTAGGTAGAGAAGATCCGCCAGGTGAAAGCCAAGTCTCTGTATCTGCAGGTGGAGAAGCTACGGCAAAACCTCAGCAAGCTGGAGAGCACCGTCAGTGCCGTCCAGCAGGTCCTGGAGGAGGGTAGAGCACTGGACATCCTACTTGCCAGAGATCGGATGCTGGCCCAGGTACAGGAGCTGAAGACCGTGAGGAGCCTCTTGCAGCCCCAGGAAGATGATCGAGTTATGTTCACACCCCCTGACCAGGCGCTGTACCTTGCCATCAAGTCCTTTGGCTTTGTTAGCAGTGGGGCCTTTGCACCTCTCACGAAGGCCACAGGTGATGGCCTCAAGCGTGCCCTCCAGGGTAAGGTGGCCTCATTCACTGTTATTGGTTATGACCATGACGGTGAGCCACGCCTCTCAGGAGGTGACCTAATGTCAGCTGTAGTGCTGGGTCCTGATGGCAACCTGTTTGGGGCAGAGGTGAGTGATCAGCAGAATGGGACTTACGTGGTGAGCTACCGGCCCCAGCTCGAGGGTGAGCATCTGGTGTCAGTGACCATGTGCAACCAACACATTGAGAACAGCCCCTTCAAGGTGGTGGTCAAGTCGGGCCGCAGCTATGTGGGCATCGGCCTCCCTGGCCTGAGCTTTGGCAGCGAGGGCGACAGTGATGGCAAGCTCTGCCGCCCTTGGGGTGTGAGTGTAGACAAGGAAGGCTATATCATTGTCGCTGACCGCAGCAATAACCGCATCCAGGTGTTCAAGCCCTGTGGCTCCTTCCACCACAAATTTGGCACCCTGGGCTCCCGGCCTGGGCAGTTCGACCGACCCGCTGGAGTGGCCTGCGATGCCTCACGCAGGATTGTGGTGGCCGACAAGGACAATCATCGTATCCAGATCTTCACCTTTGAGGGCCAGTTTCTCCTCAAGTTTGGTGAGAAAGGAACCAAAAACGGACAGTTCAACTACCCTTGGGATGTGGCAGTGAATTCTGAGGGCAAGATCCTGGTCTCAGACACCCGGAACCACCGGATCCAGCTGTTTGGGCCTGATGGAGTCTTCCTGAATAAGTATGGCTTCGAGGGGGCCCTCTGGAAGCACTTTGACTCCCCAAGGGGTGTGGCCTTCAACCATGAGGGTCACTTGGTGGTCACCGACTTCAACAATCACCGGCTCCTGGTCATTCATCCCGACTGTCAATCAGCGCGCTTCCTGGGCTCAGAGGGCACTGGCAATGGGCAGTTCCTGCGCCCACAAGGCGTGGCGGTGGATCAGGAAGGGCGCATCATTGTGGCCGATTCCAGGAATCACCGGGTACAGATGTTTGAGGCCAATGGAAGCTTCCTGTGCAAGTTTGGTGCTCAAGGCAGTGGCTTTGGGCAAATGGACCGTCCTTCTGGCATTGCCATTACCCCAGATGGAATGATCGTTGTGGTGGACTTTGGCAACAATCGAATCCTCATCTTCTAATTTCATCTGTTAGGTTCTGTGTTTGGGGTGTGTGCACGTGTGCACGTCTCTCTCCTTTTGAATTTCAAAGAAGAAGCAGTCTCAGGGAAATTTCTTTTTTTCTTTTTTTTTTTATTTTAAAGAGAACAAGAAAAGTACAACATTGCTTAAGTCCTACCTCATCTTTATTTTTTTACAGATGAATGTACTTATCTTTTGTGCAGGGATTGAGCCTGTGAAGTGATAATTTCTATCTACCTCATAAATCTTTACATTTCCTTCTCCAACAGGCCCTCTTCCCTTCCTCAGTGGAGTTCTCGTTTCCCTCTCCCTGCTGTGGGGTGTGATATGCACAAGCCTAGCATCTCTGCCGCTGGGAGGGCACTGGATGTGTGTGGTGGGGTGGATTCTGTAGCTTGAGCCAAGGAAACACAATAGGAGAAAAACTATAAAATGTGGGGAAAATAGGATTTAAAATTCATAATGATAGAATATTTGTGTTCTTGAGAATAATACTGTTGTTTTGGGGGTTAGATTTTTGTTGTGTGGTTTGATCTTTTTTGCGGGGGGGGATCTTTTTTTAAAAAATGCTGCAACAGAGGAATTTTCCTTTGTTCTATACAGTGTGTCTCACATCTTCAGCATCGTTTCTTATTCCTAGGAAATATGGCTGTGGGCTTGCTAGCCAAGAAAAGCAGACCATTCGTGTTTTAGGGTATATATATGATCTTTCTTTTTCTTTTAAGGTGGGGTGTGTGTGTCTGTGTGTATATTTTAAAGCCATCTTGCACCCAGATAAATAGTAAAGCTGAAAATGACACACCACATCGTAGGGAACCTATTTTGTTCACATTTTGGTTTCTAAAAAAATAGATATAGCTCAGGATTCTTAATTAAAAGTGTTCTCAAAAGTTGATTATTTTTATTTTGTGGATTATAAAGCGTTAAGTGGATGGAAGAAGAAAATGGACCTCATTCTCAGAGGGTTTTCAGACATGGACTGCCATGCTGAGAGAGGAAGTAGAGGGCACTAGGGAAGCATGGCACCCCCAAATTAGAGATTGTTTGGCAGGGGTGGGGTTGATCCCTGACCTCAGAGTGAATGTTCTATAATGCTAGGTGTTCTATTCTCCTAAGAAGTATAGGCAAAGGAATAAATTTTTATTTTAAAAGCACAATTTTTTCCTGCTTTGGAAATTCAGGGAAATATAATATTTGAACCTCAAGTAATGGGAGCACCCCATTGTCAAAAACCCTCCGTGCAGGTCACTTTTATAGGATTGTTGTCCCCAGGCCATCCTGTAGGGCAGACCTTATGGCTAAGGTAAATTTCCCCCAAGGCCATTGAATGTAAAGGATGTATAAACCAAATCACCACCCAGAAATGTGTAGGATGTCCTGTCTTTTTTGAAACCTGTAACTTGGTACCAAAGAATGAGTATGTGTAAGCCGGACTCACACTGCGGGGTTGGGGTGGCTGGCATATGTGTCACTTTACAGGATTGGTATTTTGTGAGCCGGACTTGGGTACAAAACTTTATGCTTCTAGGTAGTGTTTGCCTTTCAGTTGGAAAGCAGGAATAGACGAAAAATAAAACCCTGCTTATTAGAACCCATATGGTGGGTCCTTCATTCTCCCATATACTGAAATAAGAACCATTTTCTGGGGCAGCAGTCTTTAGGAAAAAGTGGCCTAGAAGGACAACCTCTGTTTGAAACAGTAAGTCCAATGGATCAGCTTCTGTTCCTGTGTGTTTGAGAGATTTCTGTTGCAAAAACAGAGTTTTTAAATGAGCAGAAAAAAAAATTTCACAAATGGAACAATTTACTTTTTTTAATCCAGAAAAGGGATGGATTAATGTGACAAGTCAATCAAACTGCCTTTCCCCACCCGCTTCTTTTAGACATTTAACCTACCACTTTGGGAGATCCTCTTTCATAGCTGTAATTCTAGGGTTTCCGAATTACCAAAATGGGGGGGTGTGTTTCACAAAGCAGATCTGCACACAATCAGATTACGCATAGTTGGGGGAGGATCGTCAACTGCTTTTGAGCTGCTCAGTTCTTTGTTTTGCTTTTGCTTTTTTGCTGAGTTCTTAATGGGGGAGGCATGATGAAAGCTTTGTTTGGTACATGGGCCTTTTAGAACATGTTTTTAGTGAATCTTCTCTTAATTTCTAGTCAGTTACCTTTAATTTTGCCGTAGTCCAGTAAACATTTTTACTGTTTTCTGTTGTTGGAGTAACTTGACAATGGTCTCCCTGCCTCCCCTCAACTCTCCACCAGATTTCCATTTAAACACCGAAGATAACTAACTAGTCTTTAATGCTTAACATTTATTTTATTGAAGAAATGCATCTTGATAAAAGTACTTTAAGAAACCTAAGTCATGATTATGACTAGGAAAAGTTTTAAGTTACTGCCTTTTTACTTTTTAGTTCTTTTTCATTTTGGTGATCATCTTCACTCTGTTGGCTTCCCAACTTTTCCCCAAGCGGGAAAGTATTGGGTGCTGAATGAGAAATTTGGTTGGTGAATAGCAGTAGATAGAAATACTTAAAACATTTCACTGTGGATTTGGTTGTAAAGTCAGGGTTTCTGCCTCACAGCTAAAATTGTCAGGTCTTAATAGAGCAAGCAGCTTGCGGTCTTGGAGCAAGTAGGTCCCTCTCTGAGGCGGATGTGCCAGGTGCACTTTCCTGACCCTGGCTCCTCCACATTGGTTCAGCCCTTTACCTTTCTAAACTCAGAAAGTGGCACCTGAAGAACATGGTCACATTTGGGAAACTTTTGTTTATAAAACAATTGGTCATTTGTGGCTGCTGGAGATTGATTCCTGACCCTTAGGGATTGGTGCTAAGCACTTTGGAGAGTGTTTTGTGTAATGTGGATGGTTCCAAATCAGTGAAAGATGACAAAAGCCAACATTTGGTACCCCTAGTGTGAGGCTGTCTAAAATGCATGTGTTCTAATGCTTATCTCCTGCTCATAACTAGGTGATGCCGGAGTAGGTAAGAGTTGGAATAAAGAGGAGAGTCTTCAGTGGGTTGAGAGAAAAGGTATTGGGTACCAAGAGGGAGAATAAAATGTTTCTAAAGAATAAGAATTAATTAGATAAAGGTCTCCAGGTAGGTCTGATATGGTCAGTTGGCAGCAGTGGGAAGGGTTGGGTATAAAGTCAATTTATAATAGGGAGGTACCCATTGGTATTGTATATATAGGCATAGGTTTCAGTATTGATGTTAATGTTTAATGGAAATCTCAATAACCCCATAGGTGTTGGCACCAATTAAACATTTCAGAAGTATAATATGTAAGTTAAAGTTATCATTTTTGTCAGTTTGGTCATGAAAAGCATTCCTATCTCAGAACCTGTGTGCTGTTGGGGCTGGCATGTAGCACTTGGTTGTCCGGAGCCCAGTGGTCTTAGCTGTAGCCCAGGTGCACTAGGTCCTCAATCAGTGCCCTTTTAAGTTTGACTAACTTAGGGAAACACAAGGGTACCACGAACAGAACCTAAATTATTTTTTGGGCCAAAGAAGTTGCCAGAATCAAAAGACACTTTGTTACCAAGTTGAAAGAATAGCATGAAATCAGCTCAGCCTGTTTTACTCTAGTTAAGCCAAAGCTTATTTCAGGAGGGACGTCTCTTAGGCTTGAAGCAGGAGAGTACTGTTTGTATTATGTGTTGTTGTCTTATTTGGAAGAAGATTCTAAGATTGCTATGGTAGATAGTGAAAAATAGCCAAAGTTTTAGGCTTGTTTTTTCTGTTGTTTAAAAGAAAAAAAAAATCAGTGGTGCCAAAAAATATTTAGGGTGTTTCTTTAGAACATCTCTCTTAACCGAGTTTCCAACAGTCTGGGGCTGTATAAAAGTCAAACTCCATGCTTGCACACGATGGTTGCCTAGAGCCAGGGCCTTCCCAGGCTGTACAGCTTTGTCAGGCTTCCTGTGGGCCTGGGGGACAGGACAAAACATACAGGACATCCCATATGTCCTAGGGTACAGGATATACCATAAAACTGCGTTTTGTTCAGGTTCTACCTCACTTTTGGTGAAAGTTTCATCTACCTCATGTTCTCATCTGAAGGGTCTTGGAGAGAAGAGTATTAATCCAGTGGGGAAGGGGTGGAAGTGGGAAGCTACCTCTAGAACAGCTATTTTCATAAATCTCTTGACTGTTCCTCCAGGAAGAGATGTTGGACCTTTATAAAGAGATGTCATGCAGTCATAAATTCAAGTAGTTCTTACCAACCTACCCCCACCTCCAGAAGAATTTCGCATACCTTTCCGAGTTCAGTATTAAGAAACTACTGGGTAATCTGACCAATTGGAGGACTTATGACAAATGAAGACCTGTAGGTCTCTTTCTCTTCAAGAGAAAAATGTTTTATCTGTTTTTGAGCGTCTACAAGTAGACCTGTTTGGGGGGATTCTAAAGTCCTTGTTGGAAACATCAGATTTTTGAAGGGAATGAGAGTTATTTTGACTTTATGATTGTATTTGTAAATTTCTGGACCCAGCAGGAGGATGTTCATCACCATGATGTTGCAGCACCCACTGTTTCTACTGAGCAGTGACTGGTGAAATGTGTATTGCTGTTTTGTTTTGTGTTTTAATTTTTCTACCAAAGGTATCATGTTGACGGGTTGCTTTTTTCTGTTTTGTTTTTTTCTCCTTGTTAAATACTTGATAAAATTGTGAAGCACATTATCAGGATATATACTGTATTGACCTTCTACCTCTCTTCTTCTGTGGTTAATATTTGGTTTGGTTGGAAGAGGGATCCTAAGACCACTATAGTAAATCGTGAGATGGGTTTATAAATGTCATGGTGAAGAAATACCTCAACGATGTCTATTTTTAAAACTGATCTTACGGGTTAACAAGCCAGCCTGGTGGGATGTTTTCCATCATCATTTAACCAGTAATGGTTCTAAAAGTTTTGTGTATCCACATGGTCTTAGACCTCATTTTAATGATTGTATTAACTTTCAAGCTCAGGTAGTATTTTTCCTAAGGCTTTCTCGGAGCACACTGGCTGAATGTTGGTGTGTGTAGTAAATTGTTTACTTTCTTTACATAACCAGCTCTGTAATAGTTCTTTATGTTTGTAGCAGTCTGTGTAGTCCTCTTTCTTCAGAGGAAGATTTTTCACATTTATGGGGTTTTCTTGTTTTTAGGGTGGTAAGATGTCTCTTTTTTTTTTTTTTTTCTTTCCCCCTAAAGTCAATGCAGGTGAGGGTGGGTGGATAAAGGGATGTTTTTAACTAGCATGTTAAGAATAGTTGGGTGGGTGGGAGGGTTGTTAGTATTTTTTTATATGAATCTTGCTTAATTAATGTCCATTAGTTCTCATGCCTGGTCATAAAAATGCTTTAATTTTTAAGTATAGAATACATGACTCAGTTGAGTCTTTTTTTTTTTCCTTTTTCCTTTTTTTTTTTTTAAGAAATTCAAATGGTGGAATCTAGCAAAAAGGCATGTTGCCTGATATGAGGGTGATTAAATTAAACCTCTACTTTTTATTATTTGTCCAAGGCAAACTGATACAAGCAATATGTACCCCTGAATACCTCCCTGGCTGCAGAAGCTGTTCTGCAAGCCTTGTCTGGGTGCTGGCTGCCTCGTGCCACCTTTTACATGGGCACTGGCTTGTAGTGCTTGTCCCATCCCATCATTTCAGTGGATGGGTGGGGAAGTAGATTTTACTCCAGACCTTTAGGCAAAAGTGGGTTTTTGTTTGTTTGGGTTATATATTTTCCCTCTTGGTTATTATTGCTTTTAAATCTTAATTGTTAATAGTGTAGGCCACAGGCAGGACAGGCAATGAGCAGGTGAAGAACCAATGGAAAAGTGTTCAAAACTCCTGTGTTAGATAACAGGCTTCTGAATGTATCGCTGTGGTCCACAGAGAAGGCTGGAGAAGGTAGCAAGGAGATGCTGTATCAGCTACTACAGCCTTAAAATAAAGTTGGTGTCTCTTTGGACTTTAAAATTGTTCCTATGCAGCTTATTTTATTTTTGTTTAATCAAATAAACAAGAGGGTTTTTCCATGGATATGGTGTGTCTGTGTGATCCTTTCATCCAGAATAAATACATGTGGGTAACCTGGCCCCCTCAAGAAGTCCGTGAGGCCCAAGAGTTTTGCTTTAGCTGGGGGCTTGATTGGTCCGGTAGTGTACTGAAAAAATGTAGATGCTAGCATTTTAAAACAGAGGAGTTGTTGAACAACTTAGAAGTTTTAAAATCTAGACTTCCCCTGAGCCTATGTTCTCCCAGAGCTGCTGAGAAGAAGCTATCCCTTTAGAAGAACAAGTACTGTTGGCTTTCCCATTTGCCCCCAGTCCAGTAGGTACTGGTCTTACAACCTCTGTTGTAGGAAGGGTGTCCACAAAACCACTTTGGGCCTAAGATTCCATCCTCAGGGAAGTGGACAACTCCCCCAACTGGCTTCTCCCTTTGAGGTTGGTAAGGGTACCATATAAATGCTAGATTTGTGAATAGGACTCTTGAGCTTGGTGTGTTTAGTACTTTGGTACTTTTTGTTCCTTGGAACTAATTTTTCCCAAATGTGGCTCACTAGTTTAATCATATAGCCTCAAGTTTGAAGTTGTGTGTATGTTGCTGTGGATGGAACGCAGTACATTGTGTATGCACCCTTAAGCTCTGCCTTGGCTATACATGTGCCCTGGGTTGGACACCCCTGCCCCTTTTTTGTACTGGGGGTCAAACTTGGGAACCTTGTGCTTGTGAGGCAGGCAGTGGTATCACTGAGCTAATTCCCTTTTTCCTTATGAGATAAAATGTCACATAAGTTGTAATTGGGTATGGTAGAGCACCTATTATCTTAGCACTCAGGGAGGCTAAAGCATGAGGATCACTGAGTTTGATGCCAGCTTGGGTCACGTAGACACTGTCCAAAAATAAAAAAAGAAATCACAAGTTCTAAGCGTGGTAAGAACCATCAGTTAGAACTGCAGAGCATCAGTACCCAACCTAGGGATTTCTGCTTTTCTTCACTTAAATGTTTGTTGCCAGTAGGGAATTAAAATAGCATTTTCCTTGTTGATACGTTCTGCTTCAAAATAGCAACCCACCCCAGCAGTTACCTAAAAGATACAGGATAGAATCCAGTTTAACAGACCCTCCCTGTTCCCATTCTTCCTCTACCCAGTCTCCATTCCTCCCTCATTTTTAATTCCTCTTCTCCATAGCTGGACACAGTGGGAAACTGTGTTGAATATGAAGGAGTTCTGTGTTTTGTTTTATTTGTTCCCTTAAGGAATTAATAATTCTTCTAATCCCCAAGAGAAGAAGAGAGGACCCAGTCTGAAGAAAAGGAACGCAAGATCCACACCCGACCACTGCAGTCACCAGTTGAGGTGAGTTTGGAAGAACTTGTTAGCAATGACTATGTCCTTTGTAGCAGGTCACTGGGCTCCCCTTCTGTAGAAGTTCATAGCCAGTGACGTAAAAACAATAATATTTAGCGTGTATTGATAAAGAAAAGGAGAAATGGAAACTCACTGGTGATAGGGTTGTAGAGTAATGTAAATCCAAACACAAGTGTAGGAGTCCATCCCATCAATGCCACCCTGAAGTACATGCTAGAACTGAAGATGCTGGGCCGGCGATTTGGCTTAATGGTTCTGCTGCCTGCCTCACAAGTGCAAGGGCCTGAGTTCGATCCCCGGCACCAAAAAAACTGAAGCTTCCTGCACAAAGCCTAGTATGTGGATACTGGTAGGATTATTATTACTCATTATAATAGCAGGAAAGTGAACAATAAACAGTGATAAATATTTTAGTATAAAGGGATATGTGTATATATTATATTTAGATATTGCTGTGTTGTGTAACATCTCAAACTTGTGGATCAGGTGATCTTGCTGGGGCTGTAGGTATACACTGTCACACTCGACTCCAGTGATACATTTTTACAATGCAATATAAAGCTATTAAGATGAAGTATTTTTATGCATGATGACATCCGTGAACCTGAAGAATCTGTTAAGTGAAAAGATGTAGATAGATGCCTAGCTTCACCTACATGAAATGTACAAGATAGGCAACTATATAGAATGAGCATTTGTGGCTGCCAGGAGCTGGTGTGTGGGGAATAACTGGGCATGATTACCATGAGTTTCTGAGATTATAAAAAGTCCTGGGATCGTATAGTGGTCTTTGTTTTACAACATGGTGAATATTCCAAGAATTACTATACTATACCATGTACACATTTGAAAATGTGAATATTATGGTGTATGAATTGTCTCAATTTGAAAAGGCATAGGCAATGAATAGATAAATCTGACTAAAGCCTTAGTTCCTTTTCTGGTCATCTGATACAATGGGACTAGTGTGAACAGCATGTAGGGTACAGAGGTTTTGCCAGGATGAGCCCTTCTATATCTCTCTCACCTCTTCCATGACACCAGACAGTGCTGTATTCTAGTGGCAGGAAGTGTCAGAAGATTGAACCTGGTGAAAGGCTACCATGCCATTTTATATATAAACCCAGCCAATGCAGAACGTACATGGGACCAAAGTATATATGGTGATGGTTTTAGGAAGACAAACCAAGTGCTGGGATGTGATTCAGTGGTAGAATGCTTGCCTAGCATTTCTGAGTCCCTGAGTTCAATCCCCAGTACCAGAGAGGGAAGGAAGAGAAAAGTCACCATAGCAAAGGAAAATGCAGTTAAACTAAGCACGAAGGAAGGCCAGTTGGGATGTAGCTGAGGAGAAATAAATGTGGTCTCTAAAGCATATATAAACTAAGGATTATCAGCCGGGCGTAGTGAAGTGTCCCAGCACTCTGGACTGAGGCAGGAGCATGCCATGAGTTTAAGGCCAGCCTGAACCACATAGTAAGACCCTGTTTGAACAAAGGAAAAGACTACATTTTAAATGCCCTGAAAAACACTTTTGGCAAGGAAATCCTGCCTGATCTGTTTTGGAAACATGTTTAAGAAGAGATGAAGTCATTTGCTTACTCTTTCTACAAGTATAAGTGGAATTAAGTTATAAGTAATTCTGTCTTGTCTGTATACTTCATCTTCCACAAGCGGTGAAGATTTTTTGTATCCTATAATGTGGAGTTTCTGACACAGGGAAATAGGTAGAAATCATGCATTTAATGTATTTTAAGCATTAAAGCTTAACTTGTACTTAGTTTTACTTTTTTTCTCCCTGTGTCGTTTTTCCCCTTGCAGAACAGTTCCCATGTACTTTGCACTCATGATCCTTGGGGTTGTAGGCATGAACCCCACAACAGGCTTCTCTGAGTACCCATTTCATTGTTCCCAGACGTGTTAGTGTCCTACACAATCACGTCAGATTTAACAAAATGAGGTGGTAAGATTAGTGTGTTGCCACAGTAACTGTAACTAAACTACTATATAGATTTTGCATGGATCTCACTGAGTTTTCCCATTCCTGTCCTTTTTCTGTTCCGGGATCAGTTAATTAGTCCTATGATCTTGTGGCTCTCCTTAGCCTGCTGCCGTATATGGTAGTCTGTTACTGTTCACGACCTCGGCACTTTGGAGGAGTTAAGGTAGATATTTCTTCAATTGAGACTTATCTGCATGTCCACACGTTACTTGTGTTGTACCACTTGAGGGAAGACTATCCCTGAAGCCATTGTCATTGTGGTTGTTTCTGTTGCTGTTGTTATACTCTATAAAAGTGACTTGGAGCCAGTGAGGTTAACCTTGACTACTTCCAAGGAAGTACCTGTAAAGTTACTGTTTTATCCTATTTTATAATATATTTACTACAGTCTTTTCCTGTAAGTGTTGCCTTCTTCTTTAATCGCCAACTTCCTTAGTCTTTGCTTCATCTGCATCAGAATTATGTGCTGCCTGGGCTACTGTCTGTGACAGTGTGTAGTCCCATGTTCCTGAATAACTATTCCTGGCTATGTCTTTAAATCCTAAAATTCTTCATAAAAGACCCAATATACCTAGTGACATTTTAAAATCAGGATTGATTTCAATGGCTTTACAAGCACACAGTTACACTAAGAATTACAAAAAAATACTTAGTCATACTGATCTCCAAACAAATAGCAATAAAATCTTGAGTATATTTGAAGGAAAGAAAAGTATTCTAGATTTATTTCCTTTATGTCATAGGGCCTCTAAAACAAATGAGAATCTCATGGGGTGAATTGCCAGGGTCCGCAGTGCCTGAGCCAGAGGCTGCTGTGTGTGGTGGGGTCCCTGTGACTGGCTTCAGTCTGCAGGTCAGGAAAGTGGCCTCTTCTGCAGCCCTCAGCATCCACTCACGACTCAGAATGCCATGTTGTTATTAGAGGAGCTCATTCCCGAGTTAACAGCTCTTTTGTGGAAGATAATTCTGATTTTTTTTCAATTTAATGAAACCATTAAATTATCTTTCCACAAACTTGATCTTGTACGGTCATTCAAATATTGTTTCTGGTTGCTCCCATAGAGGAGCCTCCTCAGCATCTCCCTTTGTCTATTAATCTGCTGTTGTCTTTTATTGTATAAATTTATGGCCTTAATTTTTTCATTATATACTTTCTATACTTCTTTAGTCCCTCTCCCCAACAGAAGACTAGTTACAGTCAGGTGAGGGGTGAGTGTTAGCGTGGGAGGTGAACTATGTTCATGCATGTTAATCAAAGCCAGATGTTCCCTTTGGAGGCCAAGCCCACAGCTCACCTCCTGCACTCCTGCGTATGTTCCCATTTGCAAAAATATTTGAGGTGTGTTGGCTCATTCTACTCGTATTTAGTCCCTCTCCCCAACAGAAGACTAGTTACAGTCAGGTGAGGGGTGAGTGTTAGCGTGGGAGGTGAACTATGTTCATGCATGTTAATCAAAGCCAGATGTTCCCTTTGGAGGCCAAGCCCACAGCTCACCTCCTGCACTCCTGCGTATGTTCCCATTTGCAAAAATATTTGAGGTGTGTTGGCTCATTCTACTCGTAAGTGTTTAGTGAGTGGAAGTGCAGCTTGGCCATCATCTTGGATATTCTTTGTTTGTTCGTTTTTGGTACTGGGATCAAACTTGGGGACCTTGTGCTTTGCAAGGCAGGTGACAGAACCACTGAGCTACATCCCCAGCCCTATCACCTTGGATATTCTGATCATTCGCATTTCCACTTATGGAATAAAGTGGAAAAGCTAAAGTTGGGTCCATCTTGCTAACATCTCTTCCTGACAATTTAAAGTCAATTTTTGTGCAGTAACAGGGCCTTTACTTTACTCAGTTCATTTCCCCCCCACCCCATTCATTTGATAAGGTCTCCCTATGCAGTTGAGGCTGTCCTTGAACTCAATAGTGATCTTCCTGCCTGGGCATCCTGAATGTTTGGATTTACAGGTGTGTGACACTATGCCTAGCTGCATTTCTTATTTTGAGATAGGATCTCACTACATTGCCCAGGCTTGGCTTGATTTTGGCACCCTCCTGCCTCTGCTTCTTAGAGCAGTGAGATTGTAGACATGCAACACCAAGCCCAGCTAAAATCAGTTTTTGACCTTTTAATGTGTAGGTTTTTAAAGGTAAGGTTCTGACTTAATAAGCTTCACTTTTATTCTTAGAGATACACACATTTATGAAGGTTTTTTTTGTTGTTTTTGGTTTTTTTTTTTTTTTTTTTTGGTACCAGGGATTGAACTCACAACCTTGCATTTGTGAGGCAGGTGCAGTGCCACTGAGCCAAATCCCCAGCTCTTTGAAGTTTATTCTTAAACTCACCATTTGTTACTAAAGTTAATCTTTTTTGGGCGGGGGGATTGATCTCGGGTCCTTGTGCTTGCAAGGCAGGCAGCAGAAGCGCTGAGCTAAATTCCCGGCCCTCTAAGGTTATTCTTTACAAGCCTACAAATGAAGAAATGTTTTCATACATTTTTGACTATGTATATGCACATAAAAACATTTAAAATAGTGTTCTTCATATTTGACGAGAGAAAGTGAAGAATAGAATAGTGTTGTCAGAAACCGATTATACAAAGATGTGAATTATTTTAGGTAATGTTAACAATAGGTTGACATTCTATGAGAGACCATTAATACTAATGTTATCTTTTAGCTGTAATTAGACTGGAACATGTGTTACATTATGTTCTCCGTCTGTGGTCATCTTAGCTTTTGCTTGCTTCCAATCAGGGATATATAGTACATACAGAAAGTACCTGTCATGAAGCAGGGTGAGGATTTGCAGGAGACAGGGTCTTCTCTGCCTGCTCTGCCCTGGTCTGTTTTGGACCCTCCTTCAGGCAAACATATAGAGTACTGGTAGGAACCTGTGGCCCATGTGCCACAGTGGGCTGTTTGTATTATTGATAGCTTAAAAAGTTTGCCATCACATGAACAGAGCTCCAGGACATTTTATAGATCTGTGTGTGCCAGTACTTGGCATTGTGCCGGCAGCTCTGCCTGCTCTAGTTAGGACCACTTCTTCCCCAGCCCTGGCAGGCTGGTCCAGGCTTCCTGCTTACCTTGCTGGTGCTGCTCAGCCACACCAGGTGCTCAGCAGCTGGAGGTAGTTGCTTAGTGCTACTGCCTTGCCTGTGACTTACTCTTGATCCTCCACATCTAGCCTAGTCTTAGCAAAGGCACTCTTGAAGAAACCAAGGGGTTGGGAATGGCCCTTTTGTGGGAGTTTGAGGTTGCTTTTGGGAGCAGGTAGTTCCTACCAAGCACACTGACTGTGACTGACCTTTTCATTCTGAAGTCATACAGACACGTGGCTCTTAATACATGTTTGCCTGGTGAGTCCTGGGATGTGAATGTACCTTCTTAGCCAAGCTCTTTGGGGGTCTGCTGGGACAAGGGGTTCACCAACTTTTATTTTCTTGGGTGGATTAATTTCCTTGTGTTTTTGTCTTAAAGATGTAAACTTTGAATTTAGTTACTGTGGATGATCTTGGCATGTGATCTGGTCATGAGTCCCCAAAGTATTTAGGTTATCACATATAAAATCCACAGTTCCACTTCTGCTAATGTCCATTATTCTTGCTATGAAGGAGTAAAGAATAGTATTTACTCTGGAGTGAGGTAACGTGTAATAATCTGAAGTTTTAAACTTTTTACACTGGGAGATACCTCTGTGGTAGAGCACATGACTAGCATGTACGGCACCCTGAGTTCAACCTCCAGTATTTAAAAACAAGTTACAAAGAAAAGAGCCATAGTTTATGTTACCACATTACATTTCCATGATAAAATTTTAGGTATTCTGGCTGGGCTTGTTAGCACATGCCTGTAATCTCAGCACCTGGAAGGCTGAAGCAGGAGGATAGCAGCAAATTCAAAGCCAGCCTGTACTACAAAGACCCCATCTTAAAAAACAAAACTAGGGCCAGGGATTTAGTTCAGTGGCACTGCCCCTACCTCATAAACATAAGGACCTGAGTTTGATCACCAGCACAAAAACAAAAAACAAAATTTTACAGTAAGGAAAAAAAAAACTAAAAATATTCCTCCAAACTAAAATTGGATGTGTGTGTGTTTATGTATGTGTGTGTATGTGTGTAAGCTTAAGCTTTATGTAAACATATGAAATTAGATTAATTCGGAGTATGGATTATACAACATATACTTCATTCCCTTTATCGAATGGGAGAATGTTATCATTTAAGCTTACTGAATCATCTAAAGTATAAATAATGTTTTATGGATGTGTCGTAATTAATTCACTTACTATTTTGCACAGTCTTTAGATTATTAATAACTTTTCACTTTTCCATACTGCTGCATTGAGTTTCCCTGCATATTAATTTTTTTGTTGTTTGTTTGTTTGTGACAGGGTCTCACTATGTAGTTGAGACTGACCTGCAACTCACTAAGTAGCCCAGGCTGGTCTCGAACTCACAGCGATCCTCCTGCCTCAGCATCCTGAGTGATGGGATTACAGGCGTGTGCCACCACGCCCAGCTGCTGTATATTAATCTTTATAATTAGCTTTTTTTTTTTTTTTTTTTTTTTTTTTTTTTTTGGTACTGGGTATCAAACTCGGGTCCTTGCACTTGAGGCAGTCCGCAGCACCACTGAGCTAAATCCCCACCTCCAGCTTTGATTTTTTTTCCAATAGTAAATTACTTTGAAGGAGAATTCATGAGACAGAAGATGGTATATATTTTTTCTTTTTAGCATATATGTCTTAATCTCCCTATAAATAGGCTAACTTAGGTCTTAATAAGTTTTTGGCTTTTTTGAGACAGGGTCTCACTATGTGGTTGAGACTGACCTGGAACTTACTATGTAGCCCAGGTTGGTCTTGAACTCACAGTGATCCTCCTGTCTCAGCCTCCCAAGTGCTGGGATTACAGGTGTGCACCACCACGTCCAGCTGCAATACAGATATTAATGTTACACTATTTTGGTGTGTGGGTTTCTTTCTTTCTTTTTTTCTTCTTTGTACTGGGGATTGAGCTCAGGACCTTGCTTTTTGCCAGGCAGGCACTGTGCCACTGAGCTATATCCCTGGACCAATTTTGGGGGCTTTTTTGGGGCAGATTTGAGACAGAGTCTCACTATATATATATAAAACCCAGGCTGACCTTGAACTCATGGTGATCCAGCTGCCTTAGCCTCCCAAGTGGGGCATTACAGTTGTGCACCACCACCAGATATTTTGGTTTAAGAATACTATAAAATACTCTTTCACTCTTTCCACAAGCCAAGATGTGGTTGTGTTTTTATTGTGCTTTATTAAACAACTGAAATTTACTTTGTGTTGGAGAAACTCATTCATTGAAGTGTTAGACAACAGCAACTGCTTGGAATTGTGGAGATAAAATAGTCAAGGAAGTTGAGCCCATAAGAACAGATAACTTAAAAAACTCATAAAAAGGACAGAAGCTACTTTGGTGGTTGTGGAACATGTAGTCAAAGAAAGAATTATCTTGTAAATATGGGAATGTTGTAGCAGAAGGGAAGCCTGAATCACTGCTCGAATCCTTGTGTGGTGATCAAGAACTTGTGTGGTTGTTAACAAGAAAGGGTCATTCATTTTAACAGGACAAGACATGTAGTTCAAGGTGGTCAGAGGACTTGGAAAGTGAGCTACTCTAATTCAAAGCACATCAAGAGGTGGGGTATGTGCTGGAATTGGATGTGAAAGGAGAAATGGAAATCCATGGCAAGGAGCCCATTTTCTCCTCCAAATCCTTAAAAGTCGGGGGATTTTCATAGACATCTTTGAGAAGATTAGGGGGAAATCTGAGTCTTGAGAGGACAGCTAGATGGTAAATACTTCAGTATGTTGAATGTTACAGAACTCTTGCGAAATGGTGGATATATGTGGATCGCAGAAGAGAAGGTGTCCCTATGAAAGTCATGATGTGAAATATATTCTTTGGGTTTGGCAGCGTGGAGCAGCCCTCCCCATCCCAGTTGTCCCCTGGAGATGGTCATCTTGGGAACAGACAGGGAAGCTGTGGGTCTTGAAGGGAACATGTTATAGGACTTGTTCCCTTCCTAGTCATGGGTTCTGAGTCTGGCATACAGAGAGTTCTTGTCTAGCTCCATCGTGGGTAGACAGAGCCTCTTGCTTGCTGGAACTGGCCTGGGATGGGATCTCACCTCTTACCTAAGCCACCTTTAGATAAACAGAGGTCCTTTTGACTCCTTTCTCATTTCCTCAACTTTCCAATTCTTCCATAGGGTAGGAAATGACAAGTCCTCGTGCAGGGTTTACCTCCTCATTCTTAGGTTTGCCCACTAAACTGGATGGAAATTTTCCCATCTTTCCCATTTGCTGATGAACAAGTAGATTTTAGAGGGTGAAGTTTCACCTTTGGTTGGTCTGCACAGCCTGGAGCTTGTGGAACCTGTCTGTGAGTGAGTGAAGCTTGCGCTCTGATCCCAAAGCCCTTGGCAATTCCTTATTGTGTAACCCTGCTTCCTTTTTTTCTTTCTTCCTTTCTTTTTTTGGTTACCAGAGATCGAACTCGGGACCTTGCTCTTGAGAGGCAGGCGGTGGAACCTCTGAGCTAAATCCCTGGCCCACTCTACTTCCTTTTTCTGGGTAGTGTGACAACCTCATCAAGTGGGCAGAGACAAAAGCCGAGGAGTTAACGGTGCCTAAAGCCCGGACAGTAGAGGATAGATAAAATTCTCCTATATATGTTGAAAGAAGCCTAGAGGGAGTGGCAATGAATTGACCTGCACAGGAAGAATTGGGGTCGGTCATCTGGGAAAGGGAAGCTTTTACCATTGAGGGAACTGCGTGAATTCACATTTGGCAACTCTCAGTGTAGAGCTCTGCCAACGGCAAGGGTGAGATTTGCAGACCTCCCTATCGTTCTGTGAGGCTCGCAGCCTGGATGAATTCACAAGGTCAGCATGTGGCTCTTGGTTCTGCTTCTGCCTCAAATGCCGGTGAGGTTCGCTCTTACCCACAAGATGGTGGAGATTGGCTTCAGTGGCCCATTTAGCTCCTTACCATTAAGCTATTCTAAAAGTCCTGTCTTTCCTTTAATTGGCTTTGAGGCATGCGCAGGCACTCTTTCTTGTCATTGGCTATGAGGTGTACAGACACGCCCTTACCTCTCATTGGCTGTGAGGTGTGCGCTGACACGCAGTTGCCTCTTACTGGCTATGAGAAACAGGCATACCCCATGTTCTATTGGTGGTGCCATTAACCTGTGACCTACCTGTTTTTTTTTTTTTTTTTTGTCTAATTGTCCGCCAACAAGTGTCTGGGTTATATGTCAGTTATGATTTGGCGCGAAGATGCTGGGAAGGGCGGGGATGTGGGTTGTCGCGGCCTCACCTTGAGAAAGTACTGAGGGGCACAAATCTTACCTGGCCTGCCACCCTCTTCCATGGGCCGTTCTGCCTTTATTAAGTGGACATTTCAGTCCCTTCTCCCTTTACGTAGAGATTAAACTTACTGCCTTTACACTGAGTTACATTCCATAGCTCTCGTTTTGAGGAAGGGTCTCCTCAAGTTGCCCAGGCTGGGCTCCCAACTCTGTCCTCCAGACTCGGTCTCTCAGATTTGGGAGCCAGTCAACAGATGAGAACCATGTGCTGGGGCCAGGATCTCACCTAAGATCAAGAGCCTGGGAGGATTCCAAGAGTTCTAAGAATGTTAAATCAGCTATGAAACCATTCTACTGATTGGATTTACGCTTTGGTGAACACACATACCTTTGTTCATACTTATAAAACGGGTGCAGTTCAGTGGCAGTCTTTATATGATGGAAAAACGGGCCGAAATTCGTGTGACTAATAGTAGGCTTTACTGAGGAGATGCCTACCGGGCCACTCCAGCAACAGTAGCGACCATTACGATGAACATGTGTGGTTATATACACACTCTAGGGCGGGGACTAGCGGTCAGAGGAGGGAGAGCAACGAACAGTTTTTATATTGGTGGGTCTGGCTGTGGCAAGTGACGGCATAATTTTGGTTGGGACGGAAAGGCGGGGAAGGGATTGGTTTTGTACAGGAAAACGAAACCGTGGCTGGACCTGTGGCGGGGATGCCATTTTGGGCCCGTCAGACACCATTTTAGATTTATTCGGACCTATTGTTATGTAACATGTATGAGGCCCTGGGTTCAATCACCAGCACTTAGAATTAAAGATGAATGAAAATTATAAAAAGTACTTTGCAGACAGGGCATGGTAGCGCTCATCTGTAATCTCAGCACTCAGAAGGTCAAGGCAGCAGGATTGCCATGAGTTTGAGGCCAGCCTCAGTCAATGTAGGCATAGTGAGTTTAAGGCTAGCTTGAATTACTTTTTTTTTTTTTTTTTTTT
>NW_022900940.1:21547443-21567739 GCF_012274545.1 Fukomys damarensis | reverse complement strand
TTTTTTGGTACTGAGGATTGAACTCAGGTCCTTCTGTTAGCAAGGCAGGCAGCAGAACCACTGAGCTAAATCCCCGGCCCAAATTACATTTTTTTTTTAAAAGACAGGGTCTCCCTGTGTAGTTCAGGCTGCTATTGAACTTACTATGTAGCCCAGCTGTCCTTGAACTCGCAGTGATTTTCCTGCCTCAGCTTCCTGAGTGCTGGGTTTACAGGTGTGTGCCACCACGTCTGGCTAGCCTAAATTAGAGTAAGACCCTGTCTTAAAAAAGAAAAATTACTTTTAATTAAAAATTGTCAATTAGGGCCAGGGATTGAGCTCAGGGATCTGAGTTCAATCCCTGGTACAAAAAAAAAAAAAAAAAAAAGGTGAAGTAATTATGCATATTTCCTTTTTTAGAGTTTGGAAAAATTATTTGTATATTATCTTAGTTCCTTGGATGTAAAAGAGGAAATTAAATGATCTTATCCTCTGCTCTGAGGAAGGAAGAACTGGGGGTTAAACCCTTGGAAGGAGATTAACTGACCAAACTGGCCGTTGGTGAGCTTGAGGGGAAGGGACTGGCCTCAGGTCAGAGGCAGATCATCAGAAGCTCCAGACTCGCGCCTGGATGTTGGCCATCCCATGTCTTCGTATTGGGGCCTATAGGATGACACCTAACACGCACACATAGTTTAGCGAAACATTTATTGCTGCATTTTAGATGTTCGTAATGGCAACACTCACCTAAAGGGAATTTGAACCTGTGCATGAAATAAATATTCTTTTTTTTCCCTTCCTCTCTCCGCCCCCTCCTCCTGTCCCTTTATACAAAAGCTTTGTTTCCATTTTTCCTTCTATTTTTTTATCCTTTCCTCCTCTCCTCCCCCCTCCCTTGTTCTTCTCATTTGAACATTTTCTTCCTAATTCCCTGTATCTAATTTTTTTTTCTTGGTACTAGGGATGGAATTCAGCACCTTGTCCTTGCAAGACAGGCATGGTGCCATTGAGCTAAATCCCTGACCTCATTGTCCTTATTTCCACTTTAACTTCTTATACCAGAGAAACAATGCAGTAAACATTGTGTCCTTTCCTGTAATCCCAGCACTGAGGAAGCTGAGGTGGGATAGTTGTGAATTCGAGTCTACCTGGGCCAAGATGAACTACATTGAGATGCCCTGTCTCAGCACCCACACCCCAATCGTGTGTCTGATTCACTTAAGAGTATGGTCTCAAGGTGCATCCATTTAGCTAGAAATGTCTCAAGCTCATCTTTCTTTATGGGAGACTAGTACTCTCGTATAAAAAATCTTCATTGGTTGATGGGCATTTGGGCTGTTTCCAAGATTTACCTATTACAAACTGCCTCTAAAAACATGAGTGATCGTATATTGTGGTAAGATGCTTTCAATTCTTTCAGGAAAGATACCAAGAAGGGGAATGGCTGGGTCAAGTTCCTATATATTACAATGCATTATTGTTGTAGAAGCTTTGATTTCTTCTTTAATTTCCTCTGGAACCCATTGGTTGTTTAGGAGGGTGTTATTTAATTTCTATGTGTTTATGAAGTGTTTATGAAGTTCTTGTGGTTTATTTGGCTATTGATTTCCAATTTCACTGCACTATGGTCTTATAATATATATGGGGTAATTCCAGTTCCTTTGCATTTAAAGCATGTCCTGTGAGCTAGTATGTGATCTGTTTTGGGGAACGGCCTTTGTGCAGCTGAGAAGAATGTATTCTGATATTGGGGAATGGAACACTGTAACCTTTTTTTTTTTCTTTTTTGCTGGGGGTACTGGAAATTGAACTCAGGGCCTTCCTTTGTCATGCAGGTGCTGCACCACTAAGCTTCTACATCTCTGGCCCCATAATGTTTTTAATCTGTATAATTTTGTCATCTCAAAAATGGCATATAAAAAGCTGGGCGTGGTGGTGCATGCCTGTAATTCCAGCACTTGGGGGGCTGAGGCAAGAAGATCGCTGTGAGTTCGTGAGTTTGAGACCACCCTGGGCTATATAGTGATTTCCAGGTTAGTCTCAACTACATAATGAGACCCTGTCTCAAAAAAAAAAGAAAAGAAAAAGAAAAAGAAATGGCATATAAACAGAACCTTAAATACAACTGGTGGCTTTTATTATTTAACACAATTCTCCAACCACATTCTTCTGTTTGAAATGCTTGTTTTTAGGAGCTGTAGGCATTCTTTTGCAGGTACATCTTGAAGTGTATAGTTTGACTTAAATTTTGCTGATATCGAGGAAAGACAGGTTCAGACAGAGCTCAGTCATCTGTTTTGTCATTTCGGTTACTAATGATGTTAGCAAAGATACTGAGATGTTCCCACTGCCAAATGGAAGATGACCTAACTTATTGATTATTGTGAATATTGAAATAGATAATAAATAAGTTTACCACACTGTAGGCCCCAACATACTTTACCCATTTCAGGTGTATTATCAGTGTTATTCATGTCAGTGTAAGAGAAAAAGACTGATTAGGTTGTGGCTTTTATATTGGAGGAGACTGATAGCCAGCAGCAACTATTTAATACAGTTACCATGATTATCCTTCTCTGCCGTACCACACTAGACATAATTGTGATGTTAGGGTTCTAATCCTGGGCCTCATGCATACTAGGCAAGCTCTTTTTCACTGACCTGTATACCCCTAGCATACTAGACTTTAATATTTTCAAACAAGAGGCTCTTCCTTCTTCCCCCTTTTTTTTTTTAACCTCTGACTCTATAGTTCACTTTAGTAAGCAGTTGTTAGCTCATGCATTCATCTGGCAAATGTGGCAGAGAAAATATGAACTGTTCTCACAAGTCTTTGTTCATTCCAGCAAAACAGAAATGTCATTCTATCCAAACCTCTCAACTCTAATGTTGTATTTTTAAGTTTGTTCTTCTCCCTCTCCATCTCCCTTCCCCCTTTCCTCCCCACTCCCCTTCATTCCCCTCCTCCCTCCCTCACTTTCTCTCTCTTTTTTTATGGGTATGGTGGATTGAACTTGGGACCTTGCACTTGTGATGCAGACGGTGGAATCTCTGAGCTAAATCCCTGGTCCTAAAATTCTTTTTTTTTGGTACCAGGCATTGAACTCACGACCTTGGGCTTGCAAGGCAGGCAGCAGAGCCACTGAGCTAAATCCCCAGCCCCTAAAGTTTATTCTTCATACCCTTTTTTTCTAATTATCTGTGAACTATTACTGTGAGATAATTAATACTTGTCCTTTGATCCCATTGTCCTGGTCACTGCAGGTCATGAAAATGTTTCATATGAATTCTGACAGCCAGGCATGGTGGTGCCTATCTGCAATTGTAGCACTCAAGAGGCTGCGTCAGGTGAGTTGCTGTCAGTTTAGGCCAGTCTGGGCTATATAGAGTGAGTTTAAGGCCAGCCAGAACTACATAGCAAGACCCTGTCTTAAAAACAGACAAACAAACAAAAAACCTTGGGCTTTGGGGATTTGACTCAGTGGTTCTGCCGCCTGTATTGAAAGTACAAGGGCCCAAGTTCAATCCCTAGCACCAAAAAAACAAAACAAAAACAAAAACAAACAGGCCTAGAATTAGTCACAGGTTTAATTACCAAGAAAAGATTTGTTTTTCAAAGTATGAGCACATTTTATTTATTTTTGTTACTGGGGATTAAACTCATGACCCTGTGCAGCTGAGAAGAATGTATTCTGATATTGGGTGATAGAACACTGTAACCTTTTTTCTTTTGTTGGGGGTACTGGGTAATTTTGTCATCTCAAAAATGGCAGATAAAAACCTGGGCATCGTGGTGCATGCCTGTAATTCCAGCACTCCAGAGGCTGAGGCAGGAAGGTCGCTGTGAGTTCATAAGACATGGTGCTACTGAGCTAAATCTCTGGTCTGAGCATTTTTTTATTTATTTTTTAATTTTAAATTGAATTTATTGGTACATTCTAGGTAGACAGTACGGTTACATTCATTACTGGGATCTTGTACCTTTACATGCCAGGTCTTGGTTCTCATTTTTTCCCCTTGTCCCCACCCTCCCTTCACCCCCTCCTACCATCTTCAAACACTTTAATTCCATTTTTACATTTTCTCATATTTTTTTCCTTTTCCCTTATTCCCCTTTCCCTATCCTTCTCACTGTCCCTACACCTTTGGTCCTTTTCTTCCTATTTCACATGAGTACTTTTTAAATTTGAGATATAAACAAGTAAATGTCTCAAAAATATGATGACTAACCTTGTGGCTTTAATGTTGTTAATAGTTTGTGGTTGTGATCTTATGCTAATGTAGACTACGTGCTTTGTTTCAGTAGATAGGTGATTATTTCAGTCGTGCTTAATTTTCAGAAATATGACTTTAGTGACCAAATATAGTTCTTCAGTTTAAGTGTGTGTCTGTCCCTGTACTGGGGATCGAACTAGGACATTGCGCTTACAAGGCAGGGACGGCACCACTGAGCTAAATCCACCCAAGCCCCCGTTTTTAAGACAGCATCTCTCTCTGCAGTTTAGGCTGCTCTCCAACTGGCCCCGATCCTCCTGCCTCAGCCTCCTCGAGTGCTGAGAATACAGGCATAAGTCACCACGCCTCAGAGTAATAATACACACAGGCTTTGCTGTAGACGCTCAGTATTGCCGCATTAACGTAAATTACAGCGGCTTGGTAGTTGCCTGCCGTGGAACACACGGAAAGAGACGTAAACGGGGCAGGACAGAGTCTCACAAATCATACCATGAGCCTTTGCGTTTCCTCTTTCTAGCAGTCGCTAGGGACAGGCGTCTCGTGATAACTACAAGCGCGGCAAGACTGCAACAGGACCTTTCCGCAAGAAGCGGAAGTGTGAGTTGGGGCGTCCTGCCAAGTTTAAGTTCAAAGCACCTGCAAGTGCTGTACCTTGAAGCTGGATGTGGCAAACATCTGGGCCTCCAAGTGCTGGGTGAAAACTGGTGTCATATTAACGAATCTGACCTGAGTTTTGGGTTTTTTTTTTGTACCGGGAATCGAATTCAGGTCCTTGTGCTTGCGAGGCAGGTGGCAGAACCACTGTGCTAAATCCCCGGCCTTCTGAGTTTTTAATGTAATTTTTCATGTTTGTCATCCATGTATAAGCATTCTGAGCTCTCTCACCCCTGCCCCCCATCCTGACCGTGTCTTCTCACGTGGCTTTTAGACTCAAGTGATTTCTGGTCAAGAAACAAAATCCTCCGTGGATTCATATGAAAATTGGTAGTAAAATCAGGCACACCTCCAAGCGGGGACTCATAAAGAATTACACGAGGGGCGGGGGATTTAGCTCAGTGGTTTCGCAGCCTGCCTTGCAAGCTTAAGGACCAGAGTTTGATCCCCAGAACCAAAAGAAAAAAACAACAAAAAACAAGAATTACACATGAGCTGCAGTGTATTTCTTCCAGGTGGCGTTCTTAAAATGATATTCTATATCAAGGTCAGAACATCCCACCATATCAGTTATAGTAACTGGCTGCATAGGTGGACATGCTTGAGAACCTCGATTCTTTTTTTCTGCGATACATACTAGCAAGTCAACAATAGACTGGACTCCTCAGTTTCGTGATAGGAAATATATTTCTTTTCCCCTTTTTTTTCTTTTTGTTTTGTTTTTTTTTAGATAGGGTCTCACTATTTAGTTGAGAGTGACCTGGAACTCGCTATGTAGCCCAGGCTGATCTCGAACTTGCAGTGATCCTCCTCCCTCAGCCTCCTGAGTGCTGGAATTACAGGTGTGCGCCAGCTTGGAAATATATTTCAAACGTAAATTTCCCACATATTTAAGAATGAATAGGTGTTAGGAGTTTAGCTGAGTGGTTGCCTGCACCTGCCTGGAAGAACATGGTCCTGAGTTTGACTCCCAGTACTAGGGGAAAAAAAGTGAGTATTATTTAGAGTCACTAAATTTATTTTTAATTTCTCACTGGTCTTTTTTTATTTTTGGTACCAGGGATTGAACTCGGGTCCTTGCACTTGTGAGGCAGGTGGTGGAACCACTGAGTTAAGTCTCTGGCCCAATTTCTCAGTTTTAATGTTTGATATATGATCGCACATGACTTGTGATTGGCTCTCATATGCAGCTGAGGACATGACGGTGGGTTTGAAATGACATCAACTTTAAATTCAACAGATGCTCCCACATACAAACCCAGAAAATATGAAGGGAGCTACAGTGTTTACAGATTTGTCAGGTGGGTAAGTTTAAATACTGTAACTAATTTACTCTTCATACTAGGGATTGAACCTTGGGCCTTTACACTGAATTATATCTTTCATTTTTCTGAGACAGGATTTCATTAAATTGCCTGGGGTGAGGTTGAACTTGCAAACCTCTTGGCTTAGCCTCCCAGAGTGCTGGGATTACTGGCAAGCATCACTACGTCCGGCTCACTGACCTGAAGCTAAAGTCAGTTTTATTTAAAGAAAATTTTGTTTTTGAGACATAGTCTGACTAGTCCAGACCATTGTCATGCATTACTAATTTTGTTTTCTTATTTAGTAATTTGTATTTTTATACCTTTTAACCATTACTGATATCTTAAGTATTGAGTGATTCCTATGTATAGCATTGTTACAGGTAATAAAGATACAGAAGCAACAATCAGCACCAAGGTCCTGAGTTTGATCCTTGGTATCAGAAAATAACAATCTTTCCCGTCAGGGAATATAAATTCTTTTTTTTTTTTCTTATTTTGAGACAGGGTCTTACTATGTAGTTGAGACTGAGCTGTAACTCACTATGTAACCCAGGCTAGTCTCAAACTCACAGTGATCCTCCTGCCTCAGCCTCCTGAGTGCTGGGATTATAGGTGTGCGCCCCCATGCCCGGCTCAGGGAATATAAATTCTAATATGTGAGACAGGTAAGATAAAAGTCAATATTGTAGCAATGATGACTATTTTTGCACTAAGTAGTTTTGTTATTTTTTTTTCTTTTAAAATTATATTCTATTTCACAGCTTTTGTTTTTGTTTTTTTTTTGAGATAGGGTCTTGCTATGTAGTTCAGGCTAGACTTGACTGTGTTACAGCCCAGACTAGACTCAAACTTGGGGTGATCTGCTGCCTTAGCCTTCTGAGTGCTGGGATTACAGGTATGCGCCACCACACTTGGGATAGAATAAATTCTCAACCATTTTTCCGTCAACTGGAGATAGTGTATTCATTTAGAGCCCTTACGGGAATGTAAAGATGCTGAATTGTTATGTATAAATTTTATTAATCTCTTTTTTAAAATTTTTATTTAATTTATTGGTATATTTTAGGTATACAGTACAGTTACATTCATCACTGGGATCTTGTACCTTTACATGCCAGCTCTTGGTTCTCATTTTTTCCCCTTGTCCCTGCCCCTCCCTTTGCCAGCTCCTCCCCTCCCTATTTATAAACACTTTATTTCCATTTTTTCATATTTTTTCTTTTCCCCTATTACCTTTCCCTTACCCTTCCCACTTTCCCTACACCTTTACTGATATTTACTAAAAAGGAACATTTAAAAGGAAAAGATGCACTTTAAACATAGCTAGGTGTGATGATACAGTCCTGTCATTTCTTTATACTAAGATCAGGATGATCAATGTTAAACTGCAAAATGCTGCTGTACCTGCTGCCATCTGCTGGCAAATTTCTTCATGAATTCCTGGCAGAAGGGAGGAATTACTGTCTGAAATCTTTCCCAGATATCCACTGATTCCAAAACTGTACTCATAATAGCACTCACTGTAACTTTTTCAGACTGTTGATACTGCTTTCAATCATGTATAAAAGCACCAGCCGCAAAATTACTGGGATCTTTGAACACATCAAGGTAGTACCACCAGCTTGTATTAGAAAATGTATTTTGATACTGTATCCCTAAAATGTACCAATAAACTCAATTAAAACTGAAAAAAAAAAGAAAATGTATTTTGAGGACTGGGGATTTAGCTCAGTGGTTTTTGCCACCTGCCTTGCAAACACAAGGTCCAGAGTTCGATCCACAGTACCAAAAAAAAAAAAAAAAAAAAAAAAAAAAGTCCTTGGAGCTATCAGCGACAGTTTTTTTTTTTTTTTTAAATCTGTATACCACAGTGCTTTGTTTCCTGTTTTTTGTTGTTTTTTTTTAAATGGTTCCCTGAATTGAACTCAGGACCTCCAGTTTGCCAGGCAGGTGGTGCCACTGAGCTACATCCCTGTCCCTTTTAATTTATAATTTCTTTGATGGAAAAACTTTTTGGTACTGGGGATTGAACTCGGGTTCTTGCACTTTTGAGACAGGCGGTGGCACCACTGAGCTACATCTCTGGCAGGAAAAACTAATATTTTTAATCTCTACCCTTGAATTCCCATGGAATCCCACTTTACTGACTGTATGCACTGACATTTATGATTCAAAGAGCTATTCAACAGGTATTTTATTGAAAACCAATGAAGCAAACTCACCATTTAGGGAAAAACTGACAGTGTTGTTTGCCAGTGATAAATTTGAGCTTTCAAGCCAAAAATTATGATCTTGAACCAGGCGTGGTAACACATGCTGTGATCCCAGCACTCAGGAGGCAGAGACAAGAAGATTGCCTCAAGTTGGAGACCAGGCTACGTTCCGTACTACCAGTAGCATGACAGCATTCCAGGAAGAATTTTCTAATAAGGTCAGTGGTGACAGTACTAAATATGATGTGGGAGACAGAACAGTGGCCCATAAGTATGTCCATGTCCTGATCTCTGAAACCTTTTGCCTTATATTCAAAAGGAAATCTGTAGATGCTGTTAAGGATTTTGAGATAGGGAGGTTATCCCGAGATCTGGCTGGGCCCAGTATAATCACAAAAGTCCTTCTCAAGGCAGGGAGGGTCAGAAAGGAGAGAAGATGCTACACTGCTGCTGTGGAGATAAGAACTAAGGAATGCAGGTAGCCTTAAGAAGCTACAAAAGCCTAGAGCCTCCAGAAGGAAGAGTTCCTGCTGACAAGCAGTGAAACTTACGATTTCTGACTACCAGACTGCAAGATATATCTTAGTGGTATTAAATCTAGAGTTTGTGGTAATTAGTTACAGCAGTTATCAGAAAACTACACATTGATATTTTGATGCTGTGTAATAAAAGTTTCACATTTTCTTAAATTTCATAATTCAACTTGACTGAATTGATCCTACTTCTCAGTTATGTGAAAGGACTCATCAGCAGTCAGTAATTAATTTTTAGTGAACCTGAAGACTCAAGGAAGTCTATCTTGGGAGTTGGTAAAAGGCTGTGCATACCTCATAAAGGAAAACGAGCCCAGATCCTAAACAGATGGAAGATGGGGGCTTTTATGATTGGGACCTAGCATTATAGCAACAATCCATTTTATTCTGTGAGTTTATAAACAGACCTAGGACTGAATGTTGATTTGGAGTGTCAGGAAGTGGCACAGGCTAGGTGAGAAGTGAGAAGAGAAGAGAGGGTTATCCTCTTAGGCTGGAGGAGTTGGGGTCTGAGAAGGGCGGAGCTCTCTGAATGGCTGGGCCTGTTTCTCCCACTGCTTCTAAACAGGGTTTTCTTTGAAATCTCAGGGTTCTGCAGTTTCAAGCCCCATTATTTTGTTCATTAGAACATTATTCTTTTCTAAAAGGCTTTTCTCTTTTCACCCTAGGTCTCCTCCCTCCCCAAATATGGTAGTAAGATGATGATGTACCTCATCTTGTTCCTTGGCTTCAGGAATAAGGTTTCTTGCTAACTCATGGTAATTCAAGTCACCTTCTTGAGGGTATGTACGGCAACTCTGTCTGTAGTAAAACTCCCTGTGATATAATCTCTTTCCTCCATTATCCCTTCCTATAATGATAGGGAAAACCTTAATAAGTGAAAATTTAGGAAATGTCACAATATAAGATAACTTCTGCCCCTCATCCTGCTTAGTTCAGAATCAACCAGTACTGGAGACACCTAGCGTCCCCACAAAAGTTTGTAAGTGAAAAGAACCATTGTTAGCTTTGTTAAAATCAAACAAGCTCCCTTCCCCCTGGCTAGAATAGGTAATTGAATGAATCTTAAAGGTAACTTCCCTGATAAAGAACTGCATCCGGGTTGGAATTCAGCTGCCTTGCTATCATGTTTTGGGTATCTGTGAAAATGCAGTGTAACCAACTGAGTAAGATCAAAGCTGTAAAACCCTATAAAAGTAAGAGTTGTAGCCCAATGGAGGAGACGATCAGGGCACCGCCAGTAGGTGTGATAGATCCCCATCGATGGAGTAAACTTTTTTATTTTACTTCCATTCTGCTGCCTCTCTGTGTGTCACTTGCTGTCTCCTTCTGTAACAATATAAGATGGCATTATTACATATTACCATCATTTATAGCTATTATGGCTTATATCTTGATGTCCCCCCAAAACCTCCTGTACTCATAGGTGGGGCTTTGCAGTGGTGACTAGATCATGAGTATTTGATTTATTTTTTTATTTTTTGTTTCTTGAGACAGGGTCTCACTATGTAGTGAGACTGACCTGGAACTCACTTTGTAGCCCAGGCTGGTCTCAAACTCACAGCGATCCTCCTGCCTCAGCCTCCCGAGTGCTGGGATTACAGGCGTGCACCACCACACCTGGCGATCATGATTATTTGATACTGAATCAATCCACTGATTGCTTTAGCATAGTTCTGAGTATGGGTGATGAATTTACTAAGGAAGGAAAATGCACCTTAGGTGTGGATGGTGACAACCAACAGTCTTATACCTCTGGTGGAATTAAAAGGGAAATAAGAAAAAAGGTTTGCTGCTTCCTGCCTGCTGTACCATGGACTATTTCTCCTGCGATGCCCCTGTGAGTGCTCTCTCTTGCAGCCAGCCCACTATACACTGAAACCTCTACAAAGTGGGCTAAAATAAACCTTCCCTCCTTTAACTTTTGGGTCTTTGGTATTTTGTCCCAGCAATGATAAAGTAAGACAATAGCCTTTAAATATAAAAATGTGTGTTTAAATACTTTGTGTTTCTAGTTGTGTTTAACAGGAAATGGATAGAATCTTGGGTTTAAGAAGGAGGAAGAATCCCAGCCAGGGCTGACTAAAAGGGAAACAGGGACCTTGTTTCTCCAGAGACAGGATTCTGTGTTTGGTATGCGTACTGGGCAGATGGGTAAGTGGTGCTACAGATTATATAGTCTGAAGAATTGTTATCTTGGGTCATGGAACATTTTGAGATTTGCATGTATGTAGGGACAATTGTTCTTTAAGCTTTAATTCATTAATCCATTTCAGATTCCATTGGCATCTAAAAATAAAAAGGAGTGAACTTCGCACAAAGAATTTCAATCTGGGAAGCAGGATATCATTTGAGACTTTTTTTTTGGTACTGGGGAGCAAACTCGGGTCCTTGTGCTTGTGAGGCAGGCCCCGGAACCTGAGACTTTTTCAAAAAAGTTGTCAATCTGTCTCTGGAACAGTTATTTGCGTTAATTCTGTATATTTGGTTTCTATTATTCTGTCAGTGCAGTAATACCAAGAAAGTTGGTTGTTTTGTTGTTGTTGAGTTGTAGGGTTTTGAAAATATATTTTGAATATCAACCCCTCAGATCAGTGATTTAGTTATTTTCTGCCATTTCATAGATAACTTTTAACTCTGTTGATAAGTGTCCTTTTATGCACAGGAGTTTTACATTTTGATGAATTTCAGCTAGTCTTTTACTTTTGTTACAAGAAATTATTGCCAAATTCATAACCTGAATCATTTCCCCTATATTTTCTGTAAGACTTAAAGTCTCACTTCCACTCCACGGAGCGCGAACAGCTGAAAGGGCTTCCGCGATGCTGAGTCCTATAGCCCAACGATGGCTCCGGAGGCAAGACCCAGGGCCTTACTTCCGGAAGCCGTGAACAGCCAAAAAGGCCTCCACGATGCTGGGCCCTAACACCCAGCGAGGCTCTGGGAGCTCGACGGAAAAATGAGAAACCCAGGAGGGAACACACCAGGCTAGATGGTAAATAGACCTTTATGATGGCACTCCCCGAGCCAGGTAGCTCAGACAGGCAACTGCTCAGGGGCTGAGGTACTTTTTATAAGGTTTTTCTAAACGAAGAGTAAGGGAATTCACAGAACAAGACCGCAAACACATTGCTTATTTTATGCAGGAAATGTTCTATGGTCACCTTTTGTCATACCATTTGCCCCTGGGCAGGCTGTTAACCAAGGTAGCAATTAGCATATGAAGAAGCACAGTCTGGCCTATTAGCATGGAGTCACTTTAGCTTATTCAAGTCTTACATTTTCCTTCTAAGAATTATATAGTTTTGAGTGTTAGCTAGGTCTTTATACCATTTGGTGAAAATTTTTTTTTTTCCAGTACCAGGGATCAAACTGAGGACCTTGTACTTGCCAGGCAGGCATGGCACCACTGAGCTGTATCTCCAGCCCTGGAGACAGTTCTTGTGCATGATATAAGATAAGGTAAGGGCTCAACTTTCATTCTTTTGCAGGTGGGTATTCAGTTTTCCTGGCACCATTTACTAAACAACTGCCCTTTCCCTATTAAATGGTCTTACCACTCTTATCAAATATTTATAATAACTTTGAACTCAGAACATGTAAGACTTATTTTTTTTCCATTATTGTTTAGTTATGCACTATCCCTTGATTTTATGATTTCAGGATACATTTTTCTATTGCTACAAAGAGTATACTATTGAGATTATGAGAAAGATGGCATTAAATCTTTGTATCATTTTGGGTCTTATTGATGTAGTGATATTTAGTCTTCCAAACCATAAACACGTTTTTTTTCTATTTATTTATATTATCATTATTTCAATATTTTGTAGTTTTCCAAGTATTATTCTTTCACCTTCTTAGTAAGTTTATTTCTGTTATTTTATTCTTTTCATGATTTTTTTTTTCCTTTGGTACTGGAGATCAAACTTTGGATTTTGCATTTGTGAGGCAGGGAGTGGAACCACTGAGCTAAATCCCTGGCCCTTTTTATGCTATTTTAAATGGAACTTTTCAAGTATTCAGATTGTTAGTGTATAAAATCTGCTGATTTTTTGGATCCTGCAATTTTGTTTAATATATCTTTTTAAGTCTCGTTCATCAGCTCTAATAGAACACTTGCTAGTAGACATATTCATTGTTCTAATTTAATGTTTATTTTTTTCTTGTGGTACTGGGGATTGAACTCGGGACTTGTGTTTATGGGACAGGTGGCAGCACCACTGAGCTAAATTCCTGGCCCCACTGTCCTAATTTAAAATTAATTGCTTTTGCTATTTACAATTAAACTATGTTTATGGAGAGTCTTCTTTGCAGATAACATCATAAAAGTTTAGGGCCAGGGATGTGGCTCAGTGGTGCCACTGCCTGCCTCACAGGTGCAAGGTGCTGAGTTTGGTCCCTGGTAGCAAACAGTTTAAAACTCCCTTCTGAAGTTTAAAAAAAAAAAAAAAGGAAATTAAAGCTGGGAATGTTGGCACATTCCTGTGATCCCAGCAATCTGGGAGACTCAGGCATGAGGATGGAAAGTTTAAACTAGGATGGGCAGCTAAGTTACTTAATGAGACACTGTCTCAAAATAAAGAGAGGGGTGGTGGGAGAGGGAGGGAGAGACAAGACAGACAGAAAGGTGGAAGGAAATGAAAGAGATGAAGATGTTCAAAGGCCCTGGGTTCACTCCCCCAATCCCTTAAAAACATTGTTTTTTTGTAGTATTGGGGATCAAGCTCAGGTTCCTTCGTCTCCATCCCTGTCTAAATTTGAGGCACAATCTCATTGGTCTAAACTACTAAATTGCCCAGGGTGAGCTCGAATTCAAGATTCTTCTTCAGCCTCCCTGTGTCTGCTGTGATTATAGGTGTGCATGCCTGTTTTTTCTGTGTTAGGGGACTTTCCTTTTAGTCTATTAATGTGCTGATTTGAATTAATATATTCACTAATATTAAGCTAACTTGAACTAAGGTTTTTTTTTTTTTGTACTAGGAATTGGAACTCAGGACCTTGCTGTTTGCCAGGCAGGCACATGCCACTGAGCTAAATTTCCGGCCCCTAATTGGTGTATTTTTTCAGCTCTAGTGAATTTGGTTTGTTAGATTTATTTTGGTACCAGGGATCAAACTCAGGCCCTTGCACTTGCAAGACATGTGGCAGGAGCACTGAGCTAAATCCCGGCCCTGTTAGAATATTTTTTTACTGGGTATTTTTATCAAATGAGTTTGTATATTGTTTTAATTTCTGGGGAAGACATGATACATGGGATTAGAATTATATGTATCTTGCATATTTGAGAGAATTTGCATATTTGAAACACTTTTCTGAGTGTTTTTGTGCAAAGCATTTTTTTTTTCAGCTTTGAGTTTACTGGTACATTTCAGGGATACAGTACAGTCACATTCATTATTGGGATCTTATACCTCTACATGACAGGTCTTGGTTCTCATTTTTTCCCCTTGTCCCTGCCCTCCCTTCACCCCCTCCTCTCCTCCCCATCAACAATCACTTTCTTTCCATCTTTTCATTATCTCACATTGTTTTCTTTTCCCTTATTACCCTTCCCCTACCCATCCCACCTTCCCCGCACCTTTAGTCCCTTTATTCCCATTTCTCAGTGTCAGTAATCTTACTAGGATCTTATGTATTATTGCAGTTTATTCACACCAGAGAAACTATTCGGTATTTACACATGTGACTTATTTGTTTCACTTAGGAGTATATCTTCAATATGTATCCATTTTCCTATGAATGAATCTATTTTCTTGTTCTTTATGGCTGAGTAATATTCCATTTTATAGAAAAACCACATCTTTATCCAGTTTGCAACTGAGGGCAAATGGGCTGTTTCCAAGTTTTAGCTATGTGCAAAGCATTTTAAGAACTGATTGAATTTTTTACAAAAATGATTGTAAGTAAGGTTTTGTTTTGGAGCCAATTTGGTAAGATCTTCAAGTTATCTAAATGTATTTTAAATTATGTTTTTAGTCTCTAGTCTAAGTTTGTATCTCCCTTTACATTCCCAAGATTTTCTCCTTTTAAAAAAAAATTCTGGGCCGGGAATTTAGCTCAGTAGTTCCGCCACCTGCTTCTCAAGCTCAGGATCCCAAGTTCAATCCCCGGTACAAAACAAAACAAAACCAAAAATAAAAAAATAAATAAAAAACAAGAACAACAAAAAAATTTCTGCAAGTCTGTTAAACAAAATGGTCTGGTTTAATGGGTCTGGTTTGCTTTCAGTTTTTAATTCCTGATCTTAATTTGTTTCATATATCTTCTTTGGGTATATTCTACCGTTTCTTTTCTGCTGTCTCCCTTTTCAGTAGTTTGTGTCTCACTAACTTCTAGCCAATCTCCGTTTGTAATATAAACATTTAAGATCTAGTTATTGTCTGAGGGCCAATTCAGCTATCACTATATGATAAATTGTACTCGCTATAACTTTGGTGATACTATCATTCAGTGTTTTCTGTTTTGTGTACTGTACCTTTGATATCCAGGTTACATAAAAATGTATTGTCTTATTTACAAATGTGTAGGAATTTTTAGTTATCTTTCCAAAATACATATATCTATGATTTAACTGTTTGCAATCTTTACTTCCTTACCAAGGTTTTGTGTGTATTCAGACCTCCCTGGTACACAGTTGTTACTTTAAATGTTGTTTTGACCCAGTTTTGAGGCCCTGGTTTGAAGCTGGTTAGTTTTCCTTTTTGAGCCATCAAGTCCACACCCCAAACTCTTTGGTATGAGGACTCATTTAGGGGCCACAGCAGCCCTAATTATCCAGGGCCAGATAGCCTATGACCCTCTTCTGAGTCCATGAAATCTATTCAAGGTATCCCCTGGTAGAAAGCCCTTGGTACTTACCTCACCTCACCATGCACTACATAAACAGTTCCAGTGTTTTGTTGCCTTATCCCTGCATACAGCCCTGTGTGATTACACCTGGCACATTTCTCTCGGTTTGAACTTGGCTGCTTCACCACTACTGTGCTGCACTGGAATCCTGTGGAGCTCCTCTTGAAGGCTGCAGGGGTGTGTGTTGGGTGATCTGGCTTCCATTTTTCAGAAACTCTGGTCCTTGTGGGTTAGTTTAGTATAGCCTGGGGAATTGACCTTCCTGTCTCTTTGGTATTGAAATAAGGTTTGGTCCACCAGGGGTCGCTGTAGGCTTGTTTAGACACCAGGCCTGTGCTCTCCTTTGTACCACCATAGTTTTTGGGTAGAGTTTGTACTCAGTCTTTTTTTGTGGGGGGGGGTCCTCCCTGCTCAAATTTCAAAAGTTAAGTCCAATGGCACCTTACATCCATGAAAATGTCAGGAGTCAGTCTAGGCTCCAGCTGTGTATCAGCTTGCTGTGATACCTTGGGCATAACCTCTCTGGGTGGCTCTTTCCTTATATGTAAAGTGGATGTTACTGAAAAACAGCCTTTTGGTGGGGCGTGGGATTTTTAAAAAATTAGTTTTGAAATCCATTAATGGAGGTTGAACCTATTACTTTTGCAATGATGTATATTCTTGGGGCTTTTGCACTCAGCTATATCCTCAACTCTTTACAATTTTTTTTTTTATTATGAGACAGGGTCTAAGATGCCTGCCTTAGCTTCCCAAACTTCTGGAATTACAGATGAGAACCACCATGTGTAGCTGAACCTTCCTTTTAATCTAAACACTGACCAGGAAATTGAGTGAATGGGATTCTTAGAATCCCGGTGATGGCTAAGTGCTGAACTAGGAGAGGAGAAGAAACTATCTCTGTATGTTTTATTCATTCTGCTAATTTTCACTGTGAGGCACCTAGATGTATCAGGCACTACGCTAAGTGTTTTATAAACATTTGGTCATTTAATCACAGTTAGCGAAACCACATTTCCAGAAAAGGAGCTTGAGAGGTGTATTGCAAAATGGGCTTGAAGCTACATTGTCATTTCATAGGACATTGAGGACAAGTCCATTGCTGCATCCGAGAACTCTGATCTTTCAAGTCATTTATAGGCACACATATTTGCAAAACGTATTCTCTAGAAGGTGCTTTTTTTTGGGGTACTGGAGATCGATCTCAGGACATTGTGCTTGTAAGGCAGGCGGTGGAACCACTGAGCTAAATCCCTGTCCTGAAGGTGCTTTGTTTGTTTGTTTGTTTTGTTTTTTAGGGGAGTTGATAGTACTAGGGATCAAACTCAAGGTACGCTAACACTGAGCTACTTCCCCAGCTTCTTTTGTTCTGAGAAAGGGTCCAAAGTTTCCCAGGATGGCCTTAAACTTGCCACCCTCCTACTTCAGCCTCCCATGTACTGGAAGCCAGAATTAAAAGCATCTGTCACTTCACCTGGCCTGAGTACCCCTTTTTTTTTTTTTTACTCTCTTTGGCCATGTCACTCTGCCCTTCTAAGATCCTATTCATTTGGAGAACATCAGACACCCTCCACTTGCCAACCTGATCTAGGGAACATTTTCAGTTAAAAGGAACTTTTTTTGTCTTCATTAAAAAGCCCACAAATAATTTGTGTGTGTTCTGCTAGAGCTTAAACCAGGGCCTCTATCATGTTCAGTAAGTTTCTGCCACCGAGCTATAGCCTCAGACCCCAATAAATAAAACTTTTAAGAAATGAAGTTTGTCTTTAAAAAAATATACTTACTTCGTTTTCTTATGTTCTTTTCATTTTCTTCCTTTCTCCACCAGAAAAAAACTAAAGCTTCTGTTTGAGAAATGAGTCAGTCATTTTCTGCTTCCTAGTTCTGTCAAAAACCCCATTTATATTCAGCATAGCCGAGTGAGGGATAGGGCTTTGCTCACAGGAAGCTACACACCCTTCAAACCTGTGCTTCTCAGCCAGCTCCACACTGCCTTGCCTAGAGCCTCTTTAGAAAAGCCAGGTAAGTGGGGTTGGGGACATCTGTAGGGACTGAAGTGGGGCCGAAGGCAACCCTGGGAGGTAGCCAGCTGGGACACCTGGGCATTTTGGTCATGCTGGTGCTCGCAGGTGGCACCTCTTGGAGCTTTAATGCCCTGCCTGACCCCACACCTCTGAGTCCTCATATGACGGCACCCAGACATGCAGCCTTCCTTCTCTTCCTTCTCGTTACGTGCTCTAGAAAAACAGTCAACTCCTATCTAAAATCCAAACATTTCTGCTTCTCACTTCTTGATATCAAGACTCTTGGGTCAAGAAACAGCCCCGCACACATACAGAATTGTAAAAGTTTACCAGCAGTCTTTCTTGTTTGTTTGTTCTTCTGAGACTTTCCTCACTTCTCAGCCTTATTTTTTCCCCCTTTAATTTTCACTGGTAAAATGGTGCCATGAATAGAATTGTTGCTCATTTAACAAACTTCATTAGAGATCCTGCCATCTACCAAGTCTTTAGCATCCATTTTTAGGAATAACCCAAAATCTCTTTGAAGAAAGCCTGAGCATTTGGGTCTGTGGTAGGAAGGATGGGTGAGGGACTAGAGGTGAATTCCTGAACAGTGTGAAAGGTTTTAATAAGAAAAGTCATAGTGTCATGAGAGCAAGAAAAAAGCAAGGGCCAGCCTTGTCTGACAGCCCTTCCTTCTCGAATTGCTCTGGTACACAGGTGAGCATGTGTATAACTTGTAGGTTTTAATATTTTCATCTGCCTGTGTGCGTGTGTGTTTGTGTACTGGCCATTGAGCCCTGGGGCTCACATGTACTAGGCTAGTTCTGTACCAGTGAGTCACATCTCTAGCCTTTCTCGTTCTGTTTTGCAGTGCTGTCTTATTAAACTGCTTAGGCTGGCCCAGAATTTATGATCTTTCTCCCTCAGCCTCCCAAATAGCTGGGATTAGCTTGGATTATAGGCATACACTGCTCCTGGTTATTTAGATAGAAAATGAAAGCCAATAAACTGTAATCTCAGCACTCAGGAAACTGAGGCAGGAGGATCACCATGAGCTTGAGGCCTGCGCTGTCTGCAAGAGTCCAAGGCCAGCCTGAACTACCTAGTGAGACCCTGTCTCAAAAAAGCAAAACAAAACAAAAAGATTATGGTTGGAGAGGTAGAGATTTTCTTTCTAGCTGTGCTTTTTTAAGATCAGGATTTTCTTTTTTTAAATTGTTTTGTAATCAAGGGGTTTTCTAATTTTTCCTGTAATAGGATTTGATGATGTATTGGACTGTTGGTTTTTTAAAATGTGTTTTGATGAAAAGACCAAAAATTTCCTTCAAGGTATCTGAGTATTATAATCTCCTGAAAGGCTTTAAAACCCACTGGCTGCATTAGGATAAAGTGGCTACATGTTTCCAGAGAGTCAGGAATGCATGCCCCCTCCCCCAGATGTGTTCCGGTGCTGGAGCTGGCTGAAACTAGCCCATATAGGGACAGATGATTACATGTTCAGAGATCTGATGAGGTATCTTGAAAGTAACCACTGTGGGAATATATTTGCCATAGAAACCAGCAAATGCTATAAAGCAGAGGTTCCCTCACCCTTACCCTAGACCTGATCTACCAGCTTATAACTATGACTTGGGGTCCAAGTAGCAAGTTCTACACACAAATGGTCTGGAGGTCACTTAATTTGGGGGGGGGGCTTGTGAACCCAGGAGCTACATCCCCAATTGGTCCTCCCCTGTTTTCTGAGACATGGTCTCACTTTGTGGTTCAGGCTGACATTGAACTATGTAGCCCAAGCTGGCCTTGAACCCTGCAATTCTCCTTACTCAGCCTCTCAAGTACTAGGATTACAGATGTGAACCATCACACCTGGCACCAATGTCCTTTTTAAAAAAAGAAAAATTGAAACAGGGTCACATTAAATTGCTTTGCCCGGGTTGGACTCCAATGTGACAAGAGTTTTCAAAGTCGTCTTGAGCTTAGTGATGATCATATCCTACTTTGTCAGTTTTGAAGTACTGCTTTCTCCAGGAATCTAAATATTTTCATGTGTTCTGGTTTGGTTAGGCTTACTTGATACAGGAATTCTGTTGGAGATGATATTTTAATGTATAATATTGGTGAATGTGCTTTGAAATCTATGTAGTATAAAGCATGCAAAAGGAATATTGGTGAATGTGCTTTGAAATCTATGTAGTATAAAGCATGCAAAAGGAATTAGTTTTTATATAAAGGCAGCCAGGTGATTAACCTGAGGTTTTTTTTTTTTTTTAGTTTTATTGGTACAATTTAGATATACAATAATAAAATGAGAATCAAGACCTATTATGTAAAGGTACAGAATCCTAATGATGAATGTAACTGTATTGTATACCTAGATTGTACCAATAAACTCAATTAAAATAGAAAAAAATTTTAAAAGTTAAAAAAAATTAGATATACCATAATGATCACATTCATCATAATGTGGTTTATAGTGGAATAAGAATGTGAGGGGGAATTTTTTTTTTTTTTTTTTTTTT
>NW_022900940.1:21541051-21547142 GCF_012274545.1 Fukomys damarensis | reverse complement strand
GAAAAAAAAATGGGGGGGATTTTTTTTTTTTTTTTTTTTTTTTTGATACCGGGGATTGAACTCAGGTCTTTGCACTTGTGAGACAGGTGCCAGAACCACTGAGCTAAATCCCTGGCCCATGGGGGATTTTTTTTTTTTTTTTCCAGGGCTGGGGTTGAACCCAGGGCCTTGAGCATGCTAAGCCCATGTTCCACCTCTGAGCTATATCCCCGATCCCATGTATACATTTTTAAATTTCTCTCTCTCTCTTTTTTTTTGGTGTGAGAAAGGGCCAGATGATCATTATTGTGGGGAACACACACTGATACAGTCATCCCTGAAAGTGAATTGAGGAACTCTAGACTACAGAATATATTTTAGAAACACATTCTTAGCTAGGCATGGTGGCGTATGCCTGTAATCCCAGCACTTGGGAGGCTGAGGTAGGAGGATCACCAAAGTTCAAGGCCAGCCTGAGCTACCCACTGTGTTCAAGGTCAGCCTGAATTACATAGTGAGATCCTGTCTCACTTACAAATGGGAACTAAAGTTCCAGCAGAGGGGTTAGAGGATCATTGAGTGGCAGAGCTGTAGTGTGAGCCCAACCTGGGTGGCTGCAGGATTCTTTCCTATGCTGCCAGGTCCTGCTAGGAATTGAGCACCTCAGCTGGGGAAGGTATGTTGTAAGTATGTTTTATATACACATTATATGTCTATAGTGTGTGTGTGTGTGTGTGTGTGTGTGTGTGTGTGTAAAATATCGACTTCAGTATTATACATAATAATATAAATAAGTGACCTGGGGCACAGTATACAGCTGTGCTCTGCATTTTCTACCTTTTTGGTACTTGTTTTCACAGAATCTTGCTCGCTGTCCTCATCAGCTTCTGCTTACACCCAGACAGCCTTGAGGAGCCTGTAGATTTAAAACATGAGCTCCACCGACTCAGCAGACACCACTGTGGATGAAGCGATCTATAGCAATTACTATCAGTATGAAAACCTCCCCACGCCTTGCACCAAAGAAGGCATCAAGGCTTTTGGGGAGCTCTTCCTGCCCCCTCTTTACTCCTTGGTCTTTCTGTTTGGTCTGCTTGGAAACTGCGTGGTGGTTCTTGTCCTGTTCAAGTACAAGCGGCTCAAGTCCATGACTGATGTGTACCTGCTCAACCTGGCCATCTCAGATCTGCTCTTTGTGTTCTCACTGCCGTTCTGGGGCTACTACTCTGCAGACCAGTGGGTCTTTGGGCTGGGTCTATGCAAGATGATTTCATGGATATACCTGGTGGGCTTTTACAGCGGCATCTTCTTCATCATGCTCATGAGCATTGACAGGTACCTGGCGATTGTGCACGCGGTGTTTTCTATGAGGGTGAGAACCTTGACCTATGGGGTTATCACCAGCTTGGCTACGTGGGCAGTGGCAGTATTCGCTTCCCTTCCTGGCCTTCTGTTCAGCACTTGTTACACCGAGCGTAACCATACCTACTGCAAAACCAAGTACTCTGCAAACTCTACCACATGGAAGGTTCTGAGCTCTCTGGAGATCAATATTCTAGGACTGGTGATCCCCTTGGGAATCATGCTGTTTTGCTACTCCATGATCATCAGGACCTTGCAGCACTGTAAAAATGAGAAGAAGAACAAAGCGGTGAAGATGATCTTTGCTGTGGTGGTCCTCTTCCTGGGGTTCTGGACACCTTACAATGTTGTGCTCTTCCTGGACACCCTGGTGGAGCTAGACATTCTTCAAGACTGCACCCTTGAAAAATACCTGGACTATGCTATCCAGGCCACAGAAACCCTGGCTTTCATTCACTGCTGCCTTAATCCGATCATCTACTTTTTTCTGGGGGAGAAATTTCGCAAGTATATTATACAGCTCTTCAAAACCTGCAGGGGCCCTTTTATGCCCTGCCAGTACTGTGCACTCCTCCAGATTTACTCTGCTGACACACCTAGCTCCTCTTACACACAGTCTACTATGGATCATGAGCTCCATGATGGTTTGTAAAACATGAAAACACAAAGCACAAAGTTAAGGAGCTTCCCACATTCAGAGCTTACTGAAATTGTGTTTTAGTAAGAGGTCCCTGAGTAGGTGTTATGAGCAAGGCTAACATGCACAGCCAAATGTGGGCTTCTCACCCTGCAATCAGCTTTTCCTCTTCTGATAGCCAAGGTCAACCCCAAAAGGACTCACCTGGTTTGAGCAGCCTTTGCCCCAGGCCTGCCTGCAAGGAGACGTAAATCTGAAGAGAATGCTGAGTGGTTCCGATGAGGATATAGAAAATACTGAAAGAGAAAGACCATTCCCTCCAACCCTGACTGATGGGGCTCTCCAGAGGGAAACAGACCCTTGAATTTCTAGCTTTTGTCAAACAATGTAGAAAACTTCAACATGCTGTCCTAGTGTTTTACTTATATCTAAAGCATGGCATATTCTGTAAAGCCAGATGTATATAGAAACCATTAGTGAAATAGTGAACCTATATCGATCCTTTTATCGTAAAGGATATTGGAAATCAAACTCAGGACCTTACACTTGCCAGGCAGGTTTAGTGCCACTAAGCTACATCCCCAGTCCTGTAAAGGATTACTTGTTAATTGAAGACAAATTTTATCTGTTGATTACAAGTGTAAGGATATAAAGACATTATCATGGTCTGGTTCCCAAAAATAAAATACAAGGCATTTAAGATCCAAACATATTTGTTGAAACTCAAACAATTTCACTTTCATATATGTGTGTGTGTGTGTGTGTGTGTGTGTGTGTGGTACTAAGGATCAAACTCAGGACCTTGTGCTTGCAAGGCAGGCAGCAGCACCACTGCGCTAAATTCCCAGCCTTGTTTTAATTATTACAGGTGAATATTCAACCCTAAAAATAATACACAGGGAACTAGGAGTATCACTTAGTAGCAGAGCACTTGGCCTGGTGTGTATGAGGTCCTTAGTTTAGTCCCCAGCACCACAAATAATAACACATAGGCTTAGATGGTATTCATCTAGATCTTTTACTTTATAAACACAGCCTTCAAAATTAAAAATAAAGGGCTGGGGATTTAGCTCAGCGGTTTGGTAGCCTGCCTTGCAAGCACAAAGACCTGCGTTCAATCCCTGGTCCGCCCCCCAACAAAAAAAATTAAAAATAAGGCCTGCTAATAAAATACCTCCCTAATTGTTTTGAAGTGCCATCAGGTAAGGGAAGAATAATCAACTAAAAGTTACTGCTGATGTGGCATAAAAATGACTTAAAAATCATGAAATTATAGAAGGATTTGCTTTTCTATTAAAATACTGGCTCTGGGCTGGGGAATTTAGCTCAGTGGTTCTGCTGCCTGCCTCATAAGCCTAAGGACATGACTTCGATCCCCAGTACCAAAAACAAAACAAAACAAAACAAAAAAATACTGGCTCTGTGAGACATACTCCCTCCAAAATTAAAACTCTTGTTAGCTTTTGAGTTAAATGCTTCTGTAAAATTTACATGTTACTGCATGTTTGGTTACAAAGAATGCAATTCTAGAAAATTTACTTTCAGAAAAGTGTTTTTAAGAAAGTTGCTGTTAACCTTCACAGAAAATAAAATGAACTTGTAGTTAGCCCTGCAGAGCCAGCTTTTCTCCTCATCATGTTTGTGTAGAAGAGGCAAAGCTGCTTATCTGTCCATAACGTCACGGATTCACCCAAGGGGAATCAAAGGTTTTGCTGTAACGGTTCACTTGGGGTGGGACAAGGACTCACAGTCATGTCGTAAGCTCCTAGGCAGTGTTTCCTGAGAAAACATCTGGGTGATATCCTGGGATCCTCGAATCCTAGCCTGTGTTCTTTGTGAGCCTGAGCATGTTACTTTGCACTCTTTGCTGCAATTTCCTCATCTGTAAAATGAAATATATTTCAGAGTGATTGAAAGAAATAAATGATTAATGAAAAGTGTCTATTTTCTAGGTCCTAGACAAAGAGGGGCTTCAGAATTGCTCAACTAGAGCTTGTCATTAGATCTTCCCACCCATGACTTCAAGCTCCTGAGCCTGCCCTTGTTCCAAAGTTGGGGGACGTCCTCTCAACGCCGGAATTCAGAACCTCTAGTAACATCCAGATATCACCCTCTCAGAATGCTAAAAGTATTTCTTACAACCTAGTAGTACAGCTATGGAAAAGAAGCCAGCTGGATTTCTGCACAAAGGTGGCTTTCATGACACTTTCAAGCATTAGAGCCATCTCTTGTAACGCTGCCAGCTTCTGGGGAACACAGACCAGGTGTAATTTGTATAAGAATAACAGGCATTTGCTCATGAATGACAACTGTTTTGGAACAGGATAGAAGTGATGGCTACAAGATACTGGGAATGTACGGAATACCGCTAAATTATATCCATCAAGATGTTTACTTTTATGTGGTTTTAAAAACAACAAAGAGGCCAGGCATGGCACATGTCTATAATCCCAGTACTTGGGAGGCTGAGGCAGGAGGGTCGCTACAGTTCAAGGCAGCTTGAACTACAGAGTGAGACCTTGTTTCAAAAAACAAAAAAATCCCAATCACAGCCGGGAATTTAGCTCAGTGGTTCTGCCACCTGCCTTGAAGTGCAAGGACCCAAGTTCAATCCCTGGTACCCAAAAAAAAAAAAAAAAAAAAAATTAAAAGGATAAAAGAGTTCTGCACTCTGAGTTTGCAGTCTGAAAAAGGCAAACGGTAACTGCAGTGTAAGCAAGACAAATACAACAGTTACATAAAGACTGGGAAAATAATTCCACTGTAAGTTTTCATAATAGCATTTGCTTTTGAAGTAGACTTTGTAGTAGCAGCAGCAAGATTTTCATGAAAGGAGTGTGGGAAGGGCTTTCTAGGCTGGTGAAGTAGCTCTTGGAAAGGTAGGGTAGTGCTCAGAAGCTATGTATGCAGGAAGTGGCAAGTAAATTTTTCTGTAAAGGTGAATTGTGGAGGTGGGGAGTAGGAGCAAAGTAGGGAAAGATGAGCCTGAAGCAAAACCTAACAGGCAGCGCTTCTGGCTGACGACGAGCTGAGCCTTGGGGAGGCAGCAGGTACTGGGTGCACACCCTCCTCACCTGGTCAGGACTCTAGTCCCCATCAGGAGTGACGGCTGTCAGCTTCTGAGGAAACTCCTGGGAGCAGCTCCTGTCAGTGATGCACAATGAGGGGACACAGGCGAGTGCCCCCTTGCCTAGATTCAGGACAAGTCTGCAGGGCCTCAGCTGGGGCAACACTGACGCCCCTCTTTCCTTACTGCCTTGTCTGTTTCCTTTGCACCCTCACTGGACTTGATCCCAAAAGGACCCTTCATTAAATCTCCTGCATGCTAAGCTCCATGTCTTTCTGAGAATCTCATCTAAAACAAGGACTTTGCGATCATAGTGTGGACAGGAGAGCAGGTAATACAAACGGAAATCGAGGCAGGTGCTGGGAAGTGAAGGGGCATAGTCTTCGCAGCAGAGATGCCCGTCCTTCCACTGCCCTCTGGCCATCAACCCCCCCTAACCCTTGGTCCTCTCCTCAGCCAGTCTCCCCAGCCCCCACTTGCTGCCACTCTTGCCTTGAGGCATCTTCCCCTGTATCATCTGCCCTGCTCACTCCTATACCCCGTGCTTGGCCAGTGGCTGCTCCATTCCAGCCTTTCTCAGCTTACCCATTTTTGTACAAACAATACTTTACTCATTAGAAGCTTACAATGATTCCAAAACGCCCTTTCAGAAAATGTGAAATCCACTGAGTTGCCAGGCATGATGGCACATCCCTATGATCCCAGCATTGAGGCAGGAAGATCACAAGTTCAAGGCAATTGGCAACTTAGGAGACTCTGTCCCAAGATAAAAAGAAAAGCTGAAAATGCAGCTTCATGTGAAGGCACTAAATTGAATATCCAGTACAACCAAAAAGAAAAAGCCACCAAATACTTTTCATATACCAATACATTTCAGCCACTTTTAAAATAGATACGGGTTGCTGGGCGTGGTGGTACATACCTGTAATCCCAGCACTCGGGAGGCTGAGGCAGGAGGATCACTGTGAGTTCGAGACCAGCCTGGGCTACATACATAGTGGGTTTCAGGTCAGTCTCTACTACATAGTGAGACCCTTTCTCAAAAA
>NW_022900940.1:21522877-21540648 GCF_012274545.1 Fukomys damarensis | reverse complement strand
AAAAAAAAAAAAAAGAAAAAAAAAAGAAAAAAGATACTGGTTGATCATCACTCCAAAGAATTGATGTTCAGGGGAAATAACATTCTAATAATGAACTGGTACCAACAGTAGCTACACCCAACTATAGAGAAATGCTGAACACAAAGCAGTTGCTCAGTTATTTTTTACTGAGTTTCTTATTAAGTATTTTAAACTGGCGAGTTTCTGTTTACACAAAATTTACTGGTCTTAGCTCTAAAACCCCTGTGTTTCTAATAAAACTCTGACCAAGTTCAAAGTTGACTGAATTGTTCCAGAAATAGTGCGTGGTTCTAGGTCAAAAATTATTTCAGTTAGGCTTTAGGTATGAACAGAATTACAAAAGTCTATTTTCATTTTTTTCCTGGGAAATTGTAACAAGAATGGATTTTAAAACCCACAAATTCCCTTTTCAATCAAACTGGGAAAGATACTTTTCAGAATCTTAAAATATTTGAGAGGTTCTGCCCAGTAAGAACTTGTGGGAAAGGCAAAGAGGAGGAGGTCAGGAAGCGTGCTGAAGACATTTCCTGCAGGGAGGGCTGTGCCTGTGTGGGCTAAGAGCTGTGGTACAAAGGACTCTGAAAAGCAGACGGAGTAGGTCTGCTAAATTCCAAGTGTGCATGAGGCAGTCTTGGCAGGCAGCAGAAGAGTAAGCAGGGTGTGAAAACAACCTGGGAATCACCAGAGCAGCTCCCTACCCCAAACACCCTCAGTGATGGAGACACATGGTGGGGAGCAACGTTACTAATATCAGGAGTACTATGAAAATAGAATATGTTGTTGCCATACCTCAGCTCAAAATGCTGGACGGGCACCCCAAAGTTCACTGCAGCTAGAAACAAGAATGTTGGCTGTTACCACCTCTGGAGAAGGCTCACTGGCCATACTAACTCCGTGCCCACAGGGAGTAAAGCAGAAAGATAAAAACTGGAAAAGGATGTTCTAAAATGACACTAGCCAATACCCTCAAAAATTAAAGCCATCAAAAAATGAGGGCAGCCTGAGAAGCTGTCACTACCAAGAGGAATCTAAGGAAACAAAGACAACTGGTGTAATTTGTCCTGGAAGAGGCAAAGGATACTAGCCAAAATCAGAGGGACTCTGAATATAAAATGAACATTAATAACATATACATGTTGGCTTGGTAAGTATAAGAAATACAGTATCCTAACTTGGCACATGCCTGTAGTCCCATGACCATGGAGGCGGAGGTGGATTGCCATGAGTTCAAGGCCAGCCTGGACTATATAAAAAGATTCCGACTCAAAAAAACAAAAGTGCCATCCTAGCGTATGATGCTTCATAAAAGGAGACTGCATGTGTGGGGTATTTGGGACTGTACTGCCTTCACCGGCTTTTTGTCTGTTTGTTTCCAGTACTGAGGATCGAACTCAGGACTTTGGTGCTTGTGAGGCAGGCACAGTGCCACGGAATTAAATCCCTGGCCTTCACCAGTTTTTTTGTAAACCTAAAACTGTTCCAAAACATAGACCTTATTTAAAAATTGGAAAGAAAAGGGTAAAATATCTCTAGGTGTGATTATAGTATTAAATAACTGGAAACTCTTTAAAGAATTATATGAAAAATAAGAAAAGTAAGCAGGTTCATAGGGGAGACATTACTGTGTAAAACAATTACATTTATATTTACAAATAAAAACTGGAAGATAGAGTGGAAACAAACCTACATTATGAAAGAGAAATGAACCCTTAAAATACACGGGAAGACTGATTTAACACGATCTGGGACTAAACCAGGAAAGGCCTCAATGCTCTCAGACAAGTAAGGCTCGATAATAAAAGCCCCCACTCTTATCCTGGGGTACAGGTCAGGGTAGGGAGCTTTCCTAGCATGCACGAAGCCCTAGGTTCAATCCCCAGCACACTCGTACACACAGCCCAAGTGACAAACTGGAAAACATTCATTTGAACCTTCCCCGCTTTGCACTTATTAGATGATCCCTTCACCACTGAGCTAAAGACATCAGCTCTTTAAAATTTGAGACACACTCACTAAATAACACAGGCTTGGCTGGAATCTGTGACCCTCATGCCTCAGTCACCCCAGGACCTAGGATCACAAGGGTGTGCCATCACATCTGGCTACAACTGAGTTTTTTTCTAAAAACAAGTGGCACATGTTACATTATTCTTGATTCTTTATATAAAATTAATTTTTACTCATACCGTAGAAGATGATACCATTCAAAAGAGCAACAGCTAAACACCTACTGCCATGCACACATGTCCAGCATATGTTTAGTGCATTTAAAAAACCTGGAAGGATAAACCCCAAACAGCCATTTTATAAAAGAAATTATTATGTTTTTCTGCTTTTTAGGCATTTGTTTAAGAGAAGGGGTCCTGCTATGCTGCCCAGGTTTACCTCAAACTCTAGGCTCAAGCTGCCCTTCCACCTCAGCTTCTTGAATAGCTGGGACTACAGATAGGTGCCACTGTGCCGACAGCTTGTGTCTTTAAGCCAATGTATTACTTTCATAGTCTACCACAGCTACAGACATAGCTCCTTCTTAGGAGGAAAAAAAAAAAGAGCTGAGAAATGAACAACGCAGGGACCTTCTAGTAAGTAGGGCTCCCTGGTGAACGGGGCATAAGACACCTGCCTGCAGAGATGTGCACTGCTGTGAAGAAGATGCTGGCACCCATCAGGGGATGGGTAGCAGAGTTCACAGTCTGTGATGGGCACAAGACAGCACATGCGAACCTTCAGGCTGTTTCAGTTATACGTGGGATAGGCTGACAGCAGGTCAGAGGTCAGCAGGAAGAAGATCCGCACGGAGACTAACACTTCTCCAAAGCTGCCTCGGTTGCACGTTGGTACGGATGCCTCCTACTTTTACTGACGTCATAATAGTGTCTCATGCTGATCTAGTGAACAATGGTTCAGCTGTGGTCTAACTGAGATCCTTTGGGTGGGCAACTGAGGAATTTTAGTTTGTGCAGTAGATAAAGGGTGAACTTGTGAAGGAATATATTTGAGTAGTAAACAAAGGGATCACTATCACCTGGCTCCTGAAGAACTTTATGAACACAGCAGACCTGTTGAGTTTGTCATCAGGAAGATTTCCAATAAAGGTGCAGTGAGAAGTTCATAGTTTGGTGGTCTTCCTGTTTTCCCAACTCATTAAAATATAAAAAGAGAAGATTGAAAGACAGCTGGGCACAAGAAGCCACTGAAAAAATGACAATTCTTTGTAACGTTGAACATACACCTGTTTTATGGTCCCTGAATTCTACACCCAGGTATTTACCCGAGAGAGTAGACAATGACTTATTAAAGAATGTGCATAGCAACATAACTTTAGTGTTAGAAGATGGAATGCTTTCCTCCTAAGATCAGTAACAAGATACTGATCTGCCCTTCCACGTCTATTCATATTTTACTGCAAGTCCACAGTAGCAAGAAAAAGAAAGGGTATCCAGATTGGAAAGGAAGGAGCAAAACTTTCTTCTTGGGGGTACTCCGATCTCATATGTAGAAAATTTTAAGGAATCCACACACAAAATTATTAGTAAATGAATTTAGTAAGCTGGCTGCGGTGGTGCATGCCTATAATCCCAGCACTGGGGAGGCTGAGGTAAGAGGATTAATGAGTTTGAGGCCAGTATGGGCTGCATAATGAGTTGAAGGCCAGCTTGGACTACAAAGTGAGATCCTGTCTCAAAAAACAAAGTGACACATCAAAAACAAAAAACCCCACCAAATACATTGAGAAGGTCGTAGGATATGAAACCAACGTACAGAGATTTGTTCGGGGTGTTTTGTTTTGTCAGTATGGATTGAACCCAAGCTTTTCCCCTGGGCTATAATCCTAACCCTTGGTCTTGCTGGGCTCAACCTTGCAATCCTCCTGCCTTACTCCATGCATAAAAAAGTGAACACAAAATTGACTGTGGAGTTAAAATTTAAGAGCAGAAAAATTCTTAGAAGAAACAAAAAAACAGAATAATCTTTGTGATCTTGGGCTAGGCAAGATTGTAGACAGATTTGTGATTGCCTCGGCTGGGTGAAGGAGTAGAGAGAGAGAGACATACTCAGAGGTACAGAGGTGCTGGGGGACTGGCCTGGGGCTGACGAAAGGTTCTACACTCAGACTGTGGTGATGATCACGCACCCTGTGCACTATACAAATCACTGACCTGTACGTGTTCAACGGGTAGATCTTATGGTATGTGAATTATGTCTATCACATGTTTATTAAAAGATGTTCGTAACATCCCCAAATTGTGAATAACCCCTGTTCATTAGCAGGAGACCAGGTGAAGAAACTTGATAAACTGATAAAACGGTGTATTCAGCAATATAAATGAATTATTCATATATGCAACAGCATGGACATGCTTCAAAAACACATTGAGCCAAAGCAGCCAGACACAAAGTGTATGCAGTTTTAGAACAAGTAACATTAATCTATGGAGACAGACATGGTACCAGCAGTTGCCTCTGTGTGCAGTAAAGGATCGTTTGCAATGGAGCCCAGCAGGACACTCAGGGTGAGGATTTCCTGTATCTGGCTGTGTGAGTGACCTGGGTGTATACACTTGTCAATGCTCGATTGTAATTCTGTACTTAAAATATGCATGTTTTATGATATGTAAATTCTATACTGATGAAAAATAATATTTCCAAAAATACAGGATTAAGCATTTTTGAGAACTGTAACTGGAAAGTAGAAGCAAATTTGTGAGCAAAGCTGAGACCTTAAGTCTGCGGAGCCCTGAGACCCGAAGCAGGCAGTAGAGTCAGACCTTGCAGGGGAACTGTGCTCCACTTAACAGGAGGGGTTGAACCCACAGGCCAGGCAGGCCACCCCACCCCTGAAAGAAGACTAAAAGGCTGCTGGTTGACAGGCGTGAAGTCATTAGGCTAGAGGAAAACTCACAGCTACATTTTAAGCAACTCCAAGCCCACCATTCCACGATCAGGTGTGTGATAAGACGTGAGATCCAAACCTATACCATAAGACCTGACTCTGGACTCTCACTCTGGGCTGCTGTCCAGAGAGTCCTAGACACAAGAGGGTCAGCCTTTTTGTTCTACTCAGGCCTCCAACTAATGGGCGAAGCCCATTCACCTTAGGAGAGCAATCCATTTTACTCCACTTACTGATTCAGATGTTGGTCTATTCAGAAACACCCCACAGAGACATCCAGAGTGAGGTCTGACAAAATGTCTGGGCACCTTGTGTCTAGTCAACTTGGCACATAAAATTAACATCTCAAGTTCCCTGCTGGAGTGGAGCCTCAGCCTGAACCCTCAAGAGCTCTGGAGTATGAACTATGTGACAGAATTAATCCCACTTAGAGGAAAGGGGCCTGGCCTTTTGCATGCCCATGTCTTTGAGGTATCTTCCCATTTATTTAGCTGAGAGAAGTTGTCTGGGGAAGGGAGGAACACACTGTCACATAAACTAGGGGAGGGGTAGACCTGCTGGTTTCAGAGAAGGATACACCAACATCCAATATAGGGACAACCTGGGAATTCCTGCACAGGGATCAATAAGCAAAGAGAGGAGAAGAGAGGAAGAGAATGTGTGTGTGTGTGTGTGTGTGTGTGTGTGTGTGTGTGTGTAAGGCTATAAACTAATAGAAAATCTTTCACTCAAAATGACCATGCAAACCAAAATACTATATCCAAAGAAAGATATAATTCTAAAATAATGACCAAGATCAATAACTAAGAACTCACTGGAGATGAAATCAGTAAGACAGTGTTGCATGCCTATAAAACCCAGGTACTTGGAGGCCCCAGGCGAGGAGGATTTCAAGTTTGAGGCAAACCTGGGCAACTTAACGAGACCCTATCTTAAAATTTAAAGCAAAAAGCCCGGGTAGGTAGCTCAGTAGCAGTGTGCCCCTGAGTTTAATCCTCAGTACTGGAAGAAGGGAGGGACAGGATGAGAATGAATAGTATGGTAAATGTGCTGATCTATTGAAAAGAATTACACCCACTAAAAAAGAAAATAATTATCAAACATCTTCTGACACCAGGGAGGGTATATCTCACCCAAAGGCGTTAGGAGATGAAATAGGTGTCAATGGTAAACTTCCGCCTAGAACTGAACCTAATTTCTCTTTTGAGACCCTGGTTCCTTCAGAAGGCAAGGACTTATCAAGCGTTTCCTCCCTTTTCCCCTTTTTCAGTAACGTACTGCACTGTGAATTTTGGGAGGGTGACTGTGGTCTTTGTCATTTGTTAGTGTCGATACCTGCAATCTCTCAAGTCACCTGCTTAGTTGATGCGTGCCCAAAGACAGGACTCCCACGGGGCTACTTCCTACTTGGTTCCTTTGGTACTCCGTTGGCCTCAGAAGACTTGGTGAGGCCGTACACCCTGCAGCTCAGTGGTGTGGGAAGCCATCCTGCTTTCTCCTGCACGCCCAGCTCACAGGAGTTCTTGAAGGCTGCTGTGGTCCACGTGCAGGGACAATCCATGCCACGCTTCCTCTGCCTGCTCAGACTCCTAAGCCTGAGGTTCTGTGGTGTCTCTCTACCTCGGGCCTAACCACAGGGGGCGGCAGTGCCAGGACTGCCCTCTCCCTCCGCCATGGGAGCCTCGTGCGTCTCAGGGCCCCTCCCTAAGGAGTTGGATCTGGAGAAGAAAAGCCAAGTGCGGGCTGTTGCAGGAACACAGGTGGGACAGGCTTTTGTTTTAAAGTTCCTAGAAATTCAGAGGTGGAGCAGACAGAGGAGAACAGTGACGATGACAGAATCGCTGAGCAGCACGGATAAGGCAGAATGTCCTTAAAAACCAGGACATCTGCTTGTGCTGAGGCAGTGTAGACAGCCCCTCCTCCCATCGCTCCAAAGCTTCTGCGACGTTTATGCAGGTGACAGGTCCCCACGTGGGTAAGGCGGTGTGAGGCTACGCTCTTCACGTCAGCTGTCAGGAGGACTCGCTCTTTGTGGTAAAGTCGCCTGTGAGCTAATGCCACAGAGGGGAGCAGGGGCCCTTGCTCTTGGAGGCCATGTCAGTTTCCGTGTCTTCTCGGCTTCCCCTCCAGCCCCTGGGGCTCACAGAACGCTTCGCTGACCTGTGCCTAGTCCTCGGGCCTGAATTTCTGAAACAGCCCCTGGATATTCACCTGTCCTTTGCCGGAAGCAGGGCTATTTCTCTTCTGAGGTTATCATTACTTAGTGAGCCCAGGATGACTAGTCCTGGGGGCTACATGCCAGGACCCTAGTGGATTCCTAGACAGTGCTTGATCTTTCTTGTTTTGAGACAGGGTCTGCTGTCCTTCAGGCTGCCTTTGAACTCTATCTAGCCTCAGGCTGGCCTCGAATTTAGAGGATCCTCAGCTTCCCAAGGATTGGGATCACCGACATGAGCCACCAATGCCTGGCTCAGCGCTCAATCTTACATAGACCGTTTTATTTCTGTATATACATATGACAAAAAAAATTAGGCACAGCAAGATATTAATAGTTATAACAATACACTGTAATAAGTGCTACATGAATGTGGTCTCGCTCTCAAAATATCCACTTAATACTTTGGACTGTGGTTTCGGCGGGTAGCTGAAACCATACAAAGCAAAACCACAGATAAAGGCGGACACTGCAGAAGCTACTTCATGGCCACACTCTGGGCTGTGGTTAAAGGCGAGGCATGAAGAGCGTGTGTCGCCTAGACAGGAAAATGCCCTTTCTCGAAAACCCTTGGAACAAACTACCCGCCCCGTCCACAGTGAGACAGAAACCAACAGGCTCCTCCCGGAGGAGGCGTCTGCTCCACACCTCCAGCATGAAGGGGAGCGGTTTTACAAGAGATGATGTTTTCTTCAAGAGGGAGATGAAAGAAACCACTCGCCCTCACCCTGCCCATAGCAACAGCATCAACACTAACAAACACATTTCTTTAGGTCTGAATAGTTGAGGAGAAATAAATTCTTATATAAAACCCTCCTGGCAGCAGAATGGGTCATGAGACTCTACTACAACAAAAATTTTGTTATAGCCCTGCAAAAATTGCAAATCCACTTTCCCCCCTTTCTTTGCATTTTAGGACAGCTCTGTCACACAGAGGCCTGGCCCGCAGGTGAAACAACCTCACCTGTGGCAGGAGCCAAGGAACGGGAGAGAAGGAGGGTGAGGCCTGAGCCGGGGCGTTCTCTGCTTCGGCCGGTGGTGTGGCTGGCTGCACATCTGTCTCCCCTCTCTGGGACTCAAAGCTCTGCCATCCTGATCAGACTGGTAGAGTGAATTCCTTTAGCTCTGTCCTCGTGGAACTCAGTAAGGTCAGTGCTTGGGCTGGGATGGAACTCAGTGGAGCAGCTGCCTAGCATATTCAATTGCCAGTACCACACACAAAGTAAAAATCAAAGTTATCGCTCAGTCCTCAAGAAGGCAGATTCAGACTTTTCTGTGGGAGGGAGATTTCCTTTAGCTTTGGGGCTGAAATCCTTACAAAGGTGAGGCGGCTCTTTTTCTTCCCTGAATTGACTTTGATTCTCTCTCGACTGCACTTCCTATTTTCTGTATTTTTGCTTTTACAAATATTTATTTCTTCTTGTTAGGTAAAAAGAGCAGAAAACCAACACCAGACCAGGACCATTACAAGCTTTTACTTATGGGAGGATCTGCCGGGCTGTCTCTGAACAAAGGAGAGAGCGCGATACAGCTGAGACAGGGAGCGCTTCTGATAGGACTGGGTGGATGCACTGATGTAGTGGCCAGGGATTGGGGGGCTGTGACATCACTAGGAGGGCTGTGTCATCACTAGTTGGGGCCATCCTTTCTTTTTTTAGGTTCCAGGGATCAAACTGGGGACCTTGCGCTTGCAAAAGCTGGGCGTGGTGGCGCATGCCTGTAATCTGAGCACTGGGGAGGCTGAGGCAGGAGGATCACTGTGAGTTTAAGACCAGCCTGGGCTACATAGCAAGTTCCAGGTCAGTCTCAACTACACAGTGAGGCCCTGTCTCAAAAAAACAAAAACAAACAAACAAAAAAAGACTAAATGAGTAGTTGGGTGTGGTGCCTATAATCCCAGCACTTGGGAGGCTGAGGCAAGAGGATCTCCATTGGTTTGAGGCCAGCCTGGGCTACATGTGAGTTCAAGGCCAGACTGAACTACACAGGGCCACACTGTCTCAAAAAATAAACAAAAAGATTAAATGACTATATGCAAAATAAAACATTAAAATCATGTTACATATGCTTATTACTAAGCACCAAAGTATTTTTGTACTGAGGATCAACTTGGATGGGCTGGGAATTTAGCTCATTGGTTCCGCCACCTGCCTTGCAAGCACAAGGTCCTGAGTTCGATCCCCAGTACCAAAACAAAACAAAACTTGGAACCTTGCTCTTGCAAGGCAGGCGGTGGAACCACTGAGCTAAATCCCTGGCCCTCAAAGTTTGAGACAGTAAAAACACTTCAGTGTGAAAGCAACTCATTTCCTGCATGCTGCACGTGGCTGCCTCACCTCCGCTCATGCCGAGGTCATCAGCCCCTGTGAAGCACTGCCTCCCTCCCCTTCCCGTGTCTTCTCCTCCACCTCTACCCCGACCTGGCTCAACTCCCAAGCTGCCTCTGTTCAGTGCCAAGTCTCCGCCTACATCAAGCCGGTTCACCTCCACTTGGTCAAGCCCCGGTCACCATCTGCCCACTGCAACAGTGCACGGAGCACTTACAGCCGGGCGCCCCTGGGGGAGAGGAAACATGTCCTGCTTGGTAACCTGGGGTTAAGTCTTGAATGAACAGCTAGTGGGTAAATGAAAACGACAACACTACTTCGAGGGACACTTAGAAAGCCGACTGCCCGAGTAGCCATGAGACCCGAAACCCTGGGGACTCCTCCCTGCCAACTCTTGGAACTCCATGACCTCGGAGACCACAGAAATGAGGACAGGTGAGCCACAGCAGCCAAAGCTCCCTGAGAAAAAGATCCCGCTGCTTAGTAAAAGTTAAAGCAAAGTTCAAGTAAATTGGACAGTCTGTATCTCTTGCTTAGAAATTGCAATGAAAAAGATTTAACCAAAGGATAACGAAGCAAAGAAACCAGACTGAGACACTCTGCCTGGTGTGGGGTCCAAACAGAGCTTCCAGTCTGTGCTCAGAGACAAGGGTCCCCAGGAGAACACCAGGGGCCAGGCCTCGTATTCACTACACAGGGCTGACCGGGCCTGCGGCAGGCCGTGCTCCGTGCTCTGCCAGCGAGGCCTCGGACCCAGGATGCAAAGGACCCAACTGAGGCTCCCTGGATGCTCTCAATTTGAGTGGACCAGACAGAAAAATATGCAGAACTAGCTGTCCCACCACAGAGCACTGTGTGCATACGTGTGACTTCTTAAAATGGCCACAATTTTGTCACTCCTGCCGTCGAGGGGTGCGGGCTTGGGTTCCCTCCCATGAAACTGTGGGTGCTCTGGCTGCTTTGAGTGGAACGTTGGAGCGAACCTGAGTGGCTTCTGAGCACGGATCTTCATGTACCTCCCAGCTTCCGGCCGCCTTCCGTGGCAATGTTCTCCCTCTTGCTCGCTGTTTCTCCACGCCCTGGAAGAAGCTCGCCGGAGCACTGGAAGACAGCTGTAGACACTTCTGTTCATCTCCCACTTGAGCTCAGACTTCAAGCCGTCCAGCGCAGCCACCAGAAGAGACAGTGAAGGGACCTCCAGATGATCCCAGTACCAGGCAGAGGCCCCCAGTGTCGCAGAACAACGCCGGGCTACCCACGTTCCTCACGCACGGAAGGGTGTATAAAACCAAACAGTTATTTTATGCCATCTCAAACATACTGTCGTGCAACTACTGACAGCCAAGAAAACAGTGTGCACTGAGGACAGCTGCCCCCGGCAGGGACCTCACTACACAAGCACTAGAAAATCACTTCAGTTTGGGAACAAGTCACTGGGGCTTTAAAGGAACAGAAGCACACACTGAGGGGCTCAAGGGCCAACCACTGAGTCTGGAGTCTTCTCTGTAGGCTCCTGATGTCCACCAGCAATCTCAGGTTACCGCTGGGGGTCTCAGCGGGTGACACGGGCCACCCTTGGTATGCGGCCTCCTCCTCTCCTGGCCTGTGTCATGTTTCATTCCGGACTGTGTGCTTCCCCTCTGTAACCACAGCCAAGCCAACTGTCCAGGAGACGCACCCAGTGGCTGAACTGAACGCGAAGGGCCACGGGAAAGAGGCGTGTCCTGGGTGTCATTTCCTCCCCTGTCCCTCTGGTTTCCCTGCTTCAGTGGATGAAAGGACAGAATCAAACCAGCACTCAGTAAGCACCCACTACCCGGAAAGCAGTGTGAGGTGCTTTTATGATTACCTCACTTAACTTTTATTATTAATATCGTTACTGGCTTTTTCGAGACAAGGTCTCACTTTGTAGCCCAGGCTAGCTGCAGACTCACTGCAACCATTCGACCTTACCCTCCTGAGAAGTGGTATTACAAGAGTGCACCACTATGCTAGCAACCTCATTTAATTTTAAAATTCCACATGGTGGGGACATTTAAGAGAGAAATCAAGGCTTGTAAGTCAGTCACTTTCCTGTGATTGTGCTCATGGTGAGGGAGAAAACCCCGTTTCTATCCCCAAAGCCTGGCCTGCTGCAGCGCAGAAGAGCACGCTGCTGGTCTGGGAGTCTGGGGAACTCGAGCTTGTGGATGGCTTCCTGGCACAAGGGAAAGCCCGAGCGCAAGCTGAGCAACTGTCTCGGGGGGTGGGGGGACCAGTTCAGAATCGCCACTGGGCATGACAGACAGATGCTGGGCGTCTAGCTCTACCACAGCGCAAGGCCAGGGCTTCAGGATGGGGGATGCCGAGCAGCAGACAGCTGAGGAAGCAGGGGCCAGGCTTATGGCCACCTCTGCTCATCTGGACAAGGCCTGACTTTCTTTACAGCCCACGTGTACCACAGTCTACCACAGACCACTCGACCCCTCACTGACTGAAAACGGTGTTCAGAAAATGACTTTTCTTTTTCATAAGGAGAAGAAATACAGACCACACAAAATCATTTCCTACTTGTGTCATTTGACAGAAGACATTGCTTGTTGGGGAAACAATGAGAAAAAAAAAAAACCCAACCTCAGATTAGTGCTAAACAATTTCATTCTGAATACACTGGATTTACTGAGAAATAAAGATGGACAGTTTGGCAAAGACAAATAGATAAAGGCATTAAACATCCTGAGATGGGGGTTAGGGGTAAGAAAGGAGACAGGAGGGATAATAACTTGGTAATTTTAAGTGTAATTCTGCCTTCTCTTCATTTTCCTGTGGCCTCAAAAAGTGTTCTGAAATGGGTTGGCAGTTTCATATAAAAAGTTTCTTATCCGAGCACACAACTGAACAGGGATATCTGTAAGATCATTATTCACAAAAGTAAGAAGCAGTAAATGAGCCAGACATGGTGGCCCATGCCTGTAATCCTAGCCCTCGGGAGGCAGAGGCAGGAGGATCACTGTGAGTTCGAGACCAGCCTGGGCTACATAGTGAGTTCCAGGTCAGTCTCAACTACATAGTGAGACCCTGTCTCAAAAAAAAAAGTAAAAGAAAAAGCAGTAAATGATCAGATGCTCATCAGTTGGCAAACAGGTAAACCCAACATGGTACATCCAGACAACAAACTGTTACACAGCAACCAAAAGAAATCAACTCTCAACCGACTGAACACGGATGAGCCTCAGGCATTCCGCGTGACATGAAGACGTGGGACACAGAAGATGAGGTACTGTGATTCCAATTACACAGATCTACGAAGGCAGAACTCCAGAGTAAGAAAGCAGATGACACGTGCCTGGAGAGAGGTGGGCAGGCTGCACATGGGCGCAAGAGCACAGGGTGCAGCAAGTCTCCAGGGCCATGCTGCGGCAGTGGCTACACTATGTACATGAAGACCTGAAATGCTCATGTGCTGACTCCCTGGGATGAGCATGGCATGTATTGCAATATGTACTAATAAAATTTTTAAAAAATCTAACAAACCCATGGAAATGTACTAGGTGAATTTTATCTTATCAGTTATACTTCGATAGAACTGTTTAAGACAAGGTGTTCTGCAGGTCATATAGGTCCAGGCTATATGAAAAACCAAAGGTATAAAGGACAAGGACAAAGCAATGCTCATCAGGACAATGGAGAATGTGGTCAAATGAAATCATCAGCATATGGCTGCGTCAGCACAGGCTTGCTCACAAAGTCCTGGAATAGTAAAATCAGTTTAAAGGAAAATTTATTATCAAGGGTTCACGTCATATAATAAAGCTACCACTCTTATTTTCAGAGAGAATATCTATAAGCAGAATTGATTTAAAATCAACTCATGGGGGCTGGGGATTTAGCTCCGTGGTCCCGCTGCCTGCTTCGCAAGTTCAAGGACCCGAGTTCGATCCCCGGTACCAAAAAGTGCTGGGCATTTGGCTCAGTGGTTTTGCTACCTGCCTTGCAAGTGCAAGGGCCCATGTTTGATTCCTGGTACCAAACAAACAAAACAAAAAGAAAGAAAGAAAAGGGTACTATGGAAAACAGGCGTAACCTGAGCTCTAGTCTCAGCTCACCTCGATCCATGTCTGACTTCTGTGTCTGGCTCACTCAAAGGTTTAAACTTCTGCTGAAGCCCAGGTAGATACTATTTGTGCCCATAGGGGGAAATACATTGCCATGAAAATGTTGTACAGTGAGCCAGGGGCGGTGGTTAAAAAGCCTGTAAGCAGAACTGTAATCATAGCACTTGGAAGGATGAGGCAGAAGGACTGCCCTGAGTTTGAGGCCAGCCTGGGCTACATAGCTAGACTCTGTCTCAAACAAACAAAAAACAAAAAGAGCCTATAATCCCAGAACTCCGGGAGACTGAGCAGAGGACTGCAAATCTGAGCCCAACCTGGACAACTTTGTGATATACCGTCTCAATTTTTAAAAAAAGGCTGAGAATATAGCTCAGTGTAAAGGCCCTGGATTCAATCCCCAGTACAGGAAAACAATGTAGACGAATAAAAAACAAAAAGACACCTTCCACTGTCTCTCCTTGAATCACATATTCTCTGTACAGATTAAAAATACAGATAATAAAGTCTCCAAAATACTTACCGCTGATACACAATCATAACAACATTATGTCAATGTTATTCAAAACCTTTTTTTAATTTTATACCAGGGATCAAACTCGGGACCTTGCGCTTACAAGGCAGGCGGTGGAAACACTGAGCTAAATCCCTGACCCTCAAAACCTCTCTTATACAGTAGAAACATGCATTAATGTTCTGCATTCTATGTTTGGGCCTGAGAGCAGAGTACATAGGTTCAAACCCTGCTGCTGCCTCTTACAGCCCTGTAGCTCGTGACCTGGGAGAACAACAGTACCTTTCTCAGGGCTCTGGGGAGGGGCAAGTGAGTTGAACTTGCCCTGTATCAGAAGTGTTCCTGATATGAAACAAGTATGAACGACGACAACTACGTTCCCATGTCAGGCTGTGCACACACACACACACACGTGCGTGGCTGACCCTGACACGTGCAATGACTGCAGTGACTGTGTCGATGTGAGCAGTTCTTATGCTACACACAAAATGGGATCCACAATGTACTATGAAAGTGTTTTCCTGTGGAGCATCAATCTGCATCAGCATTTGATGACTAAATATGATCCCCTGTAGAGACAGACCATGCTAAGTACACTGGGAAGCTGTGGATCATTTTGGCTGTTTGCACAATTGTTTGGGGTGTATTTATGCATCACCTAGTAGCCATCACAAAAATTCAAAAGCAAGTCAAATAAGGATCAGAAAAGCAGCAGTCTGTCAGACCAAACCAAGATTATTTTCTATCCCTTTGAACCCCAGGCTAGAGAAGTGGCTTATGCAGCCCACTCAAGTCTAGTTATGATTTAAATCAGACCAGATCATTCAGTACTTGCTCAACATTAAAAACAGGAACAGCATGACATCATTAGAGTACAAATTTTATTTTACAAAAAGACATGATTCTTCCAAAATTAAATCAGGAATACCTTTAAAGTTCCTATTCCAATTGCGCAGATTCATCGGTGCCTGATGGCGTCCCCTCCCTCACCCAGCTAGGGTGGCCCCTCAGGTCCCGGCAGGGCTGCAGGGAACTCTTGGGGTGAGACTCGCACCCTAACTTACTCTCCATGGTGGCTCTCCAGTGAGTGCTGGCATGGCGAGGAGGGCCTGTGAGGCCCTGCAGAACCCCAAGGGTCACAGTCCTCATACATCGTCCTGCCACGAGTTCCGATGGACCAGCTCTAGAAGCGGCTGTGGGTTGTCCGTGCGCCGATGACTGGCTTGTCCACCAGCTCCACGGCACATGGCTGTGGGCCGCAGCTGCCGCAGGGTGAGCCCTCCAGCTCCAGCACTGTGATGTTGTTAGGAGTTGAAGTTGTCAGGATGTGCTTTGGCACAAATAAGGTCATCTGGGGACCCCGTGCCGGCCAGTAGCGGCCAAGGTTAAAGCCATTAATCCACACCTGACCCTGGGGGTGGAGAGAAACAGAGAGAGAGAGAAACAAGAGACAAAACCATCAACCCACAACACACCGACAGCCCTGAGGAGTGAGGGACCCCTGGTGCGCGGGTCCAGCAGGACCAGAAGCAAGAAATGGCAGAGGACCGGGCAGGGCCAGCCTTGGCTTTAGCACCCTGAGAGATAACTGGCAGAGGGCAGGTAGCAGAAATAACAGTGCCACCCCACGCACCCACTGCAGCTTCTGGAAACCTCTGCTCGGTCCTCTGTTCAGAAGCCCCAGCTGTCCGTCTTGGACCCACCAAGCTTCTTCTTTTTTTCTTTTGAGATAGGGTCTCACTATGCAGCACAGGCTGGCCTTGAACTTGCAATGCAGCCTAGACCGGGCTTGAACTCTTGATCCTCCTGCCTCGGGTTCCCAAGGCCTGGGATGACAGGTGTGCGCCACTGCACCCAGCCCAGCCAGACCAAGTTTCGGACGTCATCCTCGCTCCAGGCACCACAGCTTCGCCTAGACCTCCCTGGGCTCAGAGGAGAACTGCCGCACTGGCTGCTGTACACCCAGTGAACACAGCGACAACACAGCACCCAGGGCCTGCAGCCTGAGGACAGGAGGGCGCCGGTACAGTCCCCAAAACAAGCTCTCAAGAAGGGCATGGGGCCGGGAAGGAGGGAGGGGATCTGCACTACTGCTGTGTTCGCCCTGGGTGATGTGGTGGACTCCCTGTTTGCTCAAGGAGCAGAGATGACTCCACAGGCTGCAAAAACGGCTGTGAGGAAGGGAAGCAACTTCCCAGACAGAGTGACAGTGGGGAGAAACACCTAAAGAATAAGGTCCACGTTTGGTGTTTGTTTTTGTGGTTCTGGAGAGGCCTTCACACTGAGCTACATTCCTAATCCTTTTTTAATTTTTAATTTTGAGACAGGGTCTTGCTAAGTCACTAAGTTGCCCGGGCTGGGCTCAAACTTGCAATCCTCCTGCCTCAGCCTCCCACATGTGCCAAGATCTGCTCGTGGGTGGCTAAACAGATAAACATTCTCTTTCAAAGAAAGAAAGCGAAGGGAGAGTGGGGGAAATCACAGACATGAGAGAGAAACAGAAGATCTGGAAAAGGAAGAAAGGGATAAAGAGACAGAAGCAGAGAGAGGAAGAAGAAATTGCTACCCAGGGCTCAGCACAGCAGCAGCACATCGTCCTGCGATAAGAATGCCACTCTTTACCCTGCAGGCGCTTACCTCCGGGTATCTGGCAGCTTCCCAGTGTCCCTTTTATTCTAGCTCCTTCTGAATTTCTTACCGAGCTCATATTCTTAGTCCTGCCACTTCTAGCTGTCAGATCTCGGGCAGTCTCTACTCAGTTTTCTGTACCAGTAACTAGGGACAATGAGGACACAGGGGTCAGTGAGTGTCCACATCCAACCGGGCCTGGCGTGGGCATGGAGCTCCACGAGGGCAGGGCTCCTGGTCTTATGGAAACAGAGAGTACTCGGCGTTCACATCCCACAGAAGGAGGGCAGTGACTAAAAACCACCCGTGTGTTGGATGAAGTCATTTAGAAAAAGGATGACAGTTCCACAGTTCTCAGAACTATTTTACTCTTGTTTTTTAACCACGGGATATGTTGTTATCTCTGTCCATCCTAAAAGGCATCAGTGAGTTTTACCAGGTTTTTACGAGTTTCAGATCTGCCGGGGCCTTGTTCCCGCAGCACCAGAAAACAGAAGCACTTAGCTGTTGTGAGCAGATGGCCTCCAGGCAGATCGGCAAGGTGATCACGCACTGACAGGCAGGGCCAGCTCCTGACCACAGCGAGCGACCGGCGGCCGAGTCTCATGGCACATGTCCGAGAGTGTCCCTCCCATCTCAGCTGCGCAGCGCAGCTGGTGAGCCGGGACTGTGCCCTGGGAGCCCCTCTGCTGGGGGCTCTGGGTGAGGGCTGCTGAGAAAGCGTCTACTTGGGACTTGGGGGTGGCGAGGACTCAGCACCGCCGCTCTTGGGAGGTCTTCGGGTCAGATACAGGCCCACTGAGCCGGCGGTCCCTGCTGCGCCCCAGCACGTCCTGCTCTGGTCCACGTCCAGCTTGTCCTCCTGAAGGCCCACAGCCAGAGGCCAGTTCCCGAAGACTCTCTGTGGGTCCCTGACCGCCACTGTGGTGTCTCAATGAGCTTCTCAGGTTGCCCTCGGCCACCGGCGCCAGGGCTTCAGGGGAGCAGGGGCTGTGTCTGCTCCTCCTTTCCCGGCTCCTCCGACAGGCGTGGCATTCCTGAGGGCGCATGCGCAGCGGCACCTCACCCCCCCCCCCCCGCG
>NW_022900940.1:21521801-21522839 GCF_012274545.1 Fukomys damarensis | reverse complement strand
GTGGCCTTCCCCTGACCTTGTAACCTAGGGCCATGGCAGGGACCAGTCCATTCTGTGCCTGACTGAGGTCCTGTGAACTACCGTCTCTTCTCAGGCAGGGATGGTGCCCGTCGCCAGTCAGCACTGCGCCTGGCAGGTTCGGCCATGACTGCCTCCTTCCAGAACAACGGTTCATTACAGTAACTGGAGGATTCTTGGAGCTATGAAAGCTTAACACAGAAGTGGCAAGCAATTCCAAGAGAGGAGTACATTTGACTCTGTTTCCTTGTATGTATAATATGGTAGAGTTAAAATTTAAAATGATCTGGAGCTAGACTTTCTTTTACAGTAAGGGTATTTAAATTTTTTTCCCCATTTTTTTGGTCAACTTTGTTATAGAATTTTTTTTCTATTTCATTATAAATTTTAAGTTTTTGGCCTAAGATTATTCACTGTTATCTTCTACTAATGTCTCCATATTCTTCATCCTTTATACTGATTAGTTTTGTAATTATTTTCTACTTGATCAGTCTTGTGTGGCTTTACTTTTTTTTTTTTTTATTTTTTTCCCTTTTTTTGGTCAACTTTGTTATAGAATTTTTTTTCTATTTCATTATAAATTTTAAGTTTTTGGCCTAAGATTATTCACTGTTATCTTCTACTAATGTCTCCATATTCTTCATCCTTTATACTGATTAGTTTTGTAATTATTTTCTACTTGATCAGTCTTGTGTGGCTTTTTTTTTTTTTTTTTTTGCAAGAAGCAACTTTTGCCTTTATCAGTTCTCTATTGTACATTTGTTTAAAAAATTTCATTAGATTCTGATGTTGTCATTTTAAGGACAAGCTTTTATGGCAAACTAAAGCATAACAAACTTACAGAAAAATGCAGTCTCTCATTGTACAGCTTGATTAAGGACCTTGGTTGCAAAGCAGGTGGTGGAACCACTGAGCTACATCCCTGGCCGTTTATGTGGTTTTTAGTATTGGGCACATTGTACATAATAGTCATTTGCTGATTTTAAAAGCTGTACAGCATCCAATGGTATGAACATGTGC
>NW_022900940.1:21518794-21521506 GCF_012274545.1 Fukomys damarensis | reverse complement strand
TTACATTTAAACAAAATTGGGCTCAATGTGGCTAGAGGCTGCCATACTGGGCAGCAGGGCTGAGGGACGATGAAAAGCCTGTGATTTTATCAGCAGACTGTGGACTCTTCACCTCTCCTCCTTCTTATGGCCGGGCTTTTGGAACAGGCCTTCGTCAACACTGTTTTAGACCTAAGCAGACTCCATAGTCTTGACTTCCGTTAACCCTAGAACCAGGCTCCACATGATAGCCATTCTGGCCATTTACACACAGTCTTGCTTCTGAGCTGCTTTCCATGGCCTGGAGCCCAGACCTTCTTTCTCTCTGCCCTGTCTCTGGCCGGGCCCTTCCTCTGCCCACTGGGCTCTCCACAGGATGATTCTCCACTGAGTCCCCAGACCAGACGCCCTCCAAACCGCCAGCCCTCAGCCCTCACCCCTAGGCACTCTCTTCCTACTACGGGGCTTTCCCTTTTAATCACTCCCTCACCCTTCAATGTCTTCTTCTTTCTCTAGTCATTACAATTATTGGAAAATCAGCATTTGTTCAGGGTCTGGTTTATCATCTATTTCAGGCTATCACAGGCTCTACGAAGAGAAAGGCTTCGCCCATTTTGTTTGCAGCAAGTATCTCAGTCCTTCGCTGAGAAGAAATACAGTCACTATACACTCAGCCTCACTCATTCGACAATGCCTGCTGCTAATGCAGCCTGAGAAGCTTCACCGGACAGACGATACGAAACCCTACTGAAAAAGGCCCTTTAAGTTCCCATGTTCCCAGTTTAAGAGCTTTAAAGAATACTGTTCACTGGAGGAAAAATGAAATGCTTACATTCCCTCCTTAACTTGGACCAATACAAAAAGCACTTTAAAAGAATGGAACTTTAAAAAAAGTAAAGTTAAAAAATATACAATTTGATTTTTCTTTCTCCTTAAAAAGTTATGCTGAGGGCTGGGGATTTGGCTCGATGGTTCCACTGCCTGCCTCACAAGTGAAAGGACGCGAGTTTGATCCCCAGTACCAAAAACAACAACAAAACAAACAACAACAACAGAAAAGTCACGCAAAATTACTGTTGGAAAATGTGACCTTAAAGTAGACACCCTCTTAATTAATGGGGTGAGTCCCACGCAGACCAGGCATTTGCAGTGCACATCTGCCCCTGCTACACAGTTCTGGAGCCCAGTCTGACTTCGTCTGACCATGGCCTGACCCCAGTGGATTCCCTGCCCTTTACTGTTAATACCGAGGCTGTAATAATAGTTTCAATAAATGTGGGTTTCCCAGAAATGCCTGACCTACTTTTCTGTTGATCAGACAGATTTGTGAATTTATCTATTTTAGCTTATCTGGATAAATACAATTTTCTTAGAAGAATTTAAAGCAAAAGTTTCAATACTGTTTCAAGTTGTAGTTTAAATTTCTTAATAAAGTTTTTGAGAGTTCCTTTAAAAGTGACATTAAGCTCAGGCTGGATGTCGACTTTATCACACTCTGAAAGACACTTGGAGGACTTGAAATGACAAAGACAAAGGCTCAATTCTCTAGATTAAAAATCTCTCATTATGCGTAACTGATGAATTATTGTACTGCTAACTTGAAAGACAGAAAAGAGAATTAGACAAATTTTAAAAATGAAAAATAGTGAGGGAAGCTTCTCACAGATGTTAAACAGACCTCATCCAAAAATACAGAGGACAAAAGCTACGTCACCCTCCTCAGTGCCCCCGGGTGCCTGCAGCAGATGTAAGTCACACTCCTTTACTCCTCTCTGGTCTCCCGGCAGCAGCAAAGTTTTACTTTGGCTCATGGGCTTAGAGGCTTCAGGGCATGAGCGACAGGCTCTGGCTTTAGGGCCTGTGGTGAGGCTGCAGGAACTCCCTTCAAGGTAGAGGAGAGGAAGAGAGCAAGGTTCCTCACTGCCTGCAGCCCTGGTCCCCACAGGTTCCAAGGCCTCCTACGGGCACCGCCTCTCAAGAGCACTGCACTGGGCACCAAGCCTTTACATGGTCCTTAGGCGGGTGCTTAAGAGCCATCAAGAGCCTAAAGTAAAATTGGGTTTGGTGATGTATACTTGTAATCCCAGCACCCTGGGAGGTTGAGGTAGGAGAATCTCAAGTAAAAGCCCAGTATGAGCAACTCAGCTACTTAGGGAAACCTTGTTTCAAAAAAAGGCTGGGGCCGGTGTGGTGGTGCTTGCCTGTAATCCCAGCACTTGGGAAGGCTGAGGCAGGAGGATCACTGTGAGTTAGAGACCAGCCTGGGATACAAAGTGAGTTCCAGGCCAGGCTCAACTACATAGTGAGACCCTGTCTCAAAAAAACAAAACAAAACAAAAAGACTGGGGATGTAGCTCGGTGTGAAGGCTCTGGGTTCAATCCCCAGTGTCATAATAAGAACTAGCATAGGGCTGGGGATTTAGCTCAGTGGTTCCGCTGCCTACCTCACAAGCGCAAGGTCCTGAGTTTAACCGCCCCTATACCAAAAAAAACAACAAAAAAAATTAGTACAAAAGATGAATCACTCTCATAAAATTCAAAGTTTTAAATTTATTTTTTGAATTAAAGTGTGTTATATACATGTACCAATGCCCCACAAGGGATGTAAACATGCACTACACACTCAGTAATAAACTAAAATTTAAAAATGGCACCCCCAAAAATCCCTTTTCTCCTCAGCTCAACAATTTGATCATTGCTTGACTTTTTTTTTTTTTTTTTTTTAAATACTGG
>NW_022900940.1:21515273-21518620 GCF_012274545.1 Fukomys damarensis | reverse complement strand
AATACTGGAGATTGAATCAAGGGCATTCATGTACTAGGCAAGCATTCTATCTATATTCCAGCCCCCTCCTTCTTTTTTTGGTACTGGGATTGAACTCAACCTTGCGCATGAAGGTAGGTGCAATGCCACTGAGCTAAATCCCTGGCCCAACTCCCAGCCCTTTTTGAGACAGGGTCTTACTATGTAGTCCTGCTCCAAACTTGGATTCCTTCTGCTTCAGCCTCCTAAGTAGCTGGGTATGTAGGTATACAGCACCATGCACAGGCTTGACCTTTTTAAATATAGTACCTCGACTGACAATAGCCCCCAAGCTGCCTCACCTATCAGGAACAAAAGAACTGAGAAGCAAAAACTACCTCCTGCCTGCCATATAATATGTAATAAAGTCCATAAACTAAGAAGTATAGGAGACCTTTCTGCACTCAGGGCTTCTGTTTGTGCACAGTAGCCAGTTTTCCTACTCAGTTAGTACATATTTGTTGAGAGAAGTCTGACTGTGTAGTTTCCAAATTCAAAGGACTTGTAGCTAGAAACTAGGTTAGACGTAAATAGATCTTGTAGGGAGCAAGCATTGCTGAAAATTCAGGGGGAAATGTCTGAAAAGCACATCAAATTTAGAATGAAAGGAGGGTTAAACAGTGCTAAGACTGAGACATTTTGAAAAAAATGGCCACAACTCTCCAAAGCTGGTCTATGAAGAGCTAGACTGTGTTCTCCGACCCTGGAGCTGGCTGGTCTAGAGATTTTTGTTGGTGAAGAATGTGGGAGTGGCTCCGTGTGACTTCCGACTCTGGGCCTTAGAAGGCCCTACACCTTTGCATTCTGTCCTTGAGCTTTGCTTGGGCTCACTGGCCGGATGATGAGCGAGGAGGTGACCCTGTCTTCCCTGCTGCCCCAGCTGACACCCGGGTGGCTATACCCAGCAGAGACCAGAAGAACCACAGTCTCCCAGGATTCAAAATTGTGAGCTAAGTGAATAGTCTCAAACCACCAAGTTTTGGGTGGCTTGCTACACGGTAAAAGCTAACGTATACACAGCTTCACCGCTACAAGGTACCTTAGCCAGCTGCTTTATGGGGAAATAAACTCATTTAAAAATAGTCAAGTTGCCAGCCAAGGTGGCAGACATCTGAGCACTCTGGAAGGCTGAGACAGGAGGATCACAGGATCAAACCCAACCTGGGCAATTTAGTGAGACCCTGACTCAAAGTGAAAAATAAAGGATTGGGGATATAGCTTGGTGTGAGCATCCTGGGCTTAATCCCCAGTACCACAAAACAAACAAATAAAAATAAAACAAGGCAGTCAACCTCCACTGCTGAGTTCTTTCGCCAGTCACCCAGTCCTGCCAGGGTCCCCTCAACAAGTCTGGGCCAAACGAGAGGATGCCTGTGTGTATTCATCAGGCAAGGTCTCAGGGCAGTATTAGTACCTTCTACAGCTGGGCCTCCCCTGTGCCCCCACTGCTGCACTCAAGTCCCAGCCTCACTCTTTCTCCTGGGACCACTTCTCTGGCAGGAGAGCAGCTTTCGGGGGAACTGGGAGGAAGGGACGTTTTATACATTTCCGGTCAGTGGCGTTGTGACAGTTAATGCTGTCAGCTTCCTTAGCGTGACAGCAGCCAGGAGATTAGTAAAGCACACTTCTGGGTGTGTCTGAGCGGGTCCTGGGTCATGACCTTGGGACTGAACCTGGTCCCTGGCCCTTCTTCCCTGGCTCCTCTCCTGTGCTCCCCTTCCTGGCTGCCATGAGGTGAGCAGCTGTCCTCTGCCACACTCTGAGCCACGATGTTCCTGCCTCGGAGCCAGCCAGCCATGGACTGAAACCTCTCAGACTTCGAGTCACAAAAAAGCCTTCCTGGGCCGGGGATTTGGCTCAGTGGTGCCGCCGCCTGCCTTGAAAGCACAAGGTCCCGAGTTCGATCCACGATACCCCTCCCCCTCAAAAATCCTTCTTCCTTCAAGTTGCATAAGTCTGGCATCTGTCCTAACAGAGGTGACCAATAAAGGTGTCTGTGAGACGCCAAGGTGGCCCACACTGGCGCCAGGTGTGGTAATCCAGGACCTTCCGAGTGCCGGGCTCGGGGATGCATGAGGATGGCAGGCGGGACGCCATCCTCTGAGCGGGGAGAAGGCCCAGGACCAAGTCTGAGGGCCAAAGCACGGAAACTGAAAGGAAAGCCTGGGAAGGAACAAAGAGGGGCAGCAAAAACCGGAAGTCTGGTCACAGAAGCCAGGAGAAGAGTTTCCAAAGGAAGGAGGAGTTGTCTGTGTCAGATGTCGCTGCGAGGTCAAGTAAGGTGACCTCTGGGAAATGACTGGGGAGGGCACCCACACGCGGGCACTGGAGGCCTCGGCAAGGGCAGTCTCGCGGGAGTGGAGCCAGGCCCGCCACTGTGGGGTGAGTCTGCCCAGCTGGGTCCTCTTCCTGTCAGCTCCAAACCCACAACAGGTGCCCGGCTCCGCACTCCCACAGCGAGCACTGCACCCTGACCTCTAGATTACAAGGTAACCATCTCCCGATGTGTACAGACTTAAGGGACGTCCTCTGTGGGAGCGCCAGGCACTGGAGACACGGAGGGCATCATTTCATCATACTGAACACAGTGTAATGTTTCTGCTGCTTCCAAACTTCATGGCCACCTCTGAGAGGCGATCCCTCCTCTCTGAGGGGCAGTGAGTCCCTGACACTGAACGTGTTCTAGACAGAAGTTCTGATTCCTTCCATGTGCTCCTCCCCGTCTTCCCTTCCAGGGAAGTCTCCCCTCCACTTCTCTTTACCTCAGGCCCCATACCCACCCCACAGCAAATCTTGCCTTCTCTTTTCTCCATAAAGCTTGCACTTTTCTCTAACACCTAAATGCGTTGATTTCTTGAAGGCTTACTATTGTGTCTTCCCACCAGGAATCCCAGCCTGCATTTTTGCCCACTATAGTCCATTTCTCACTGAGAAGTGACCCTTTACATGTTAATCCATTTTTTTCACTTCCTCTTAACAGCCCTCACTGGAGCGAAGGAAAGGCAAACTCCGCACTCCCACCACCTGGCTGCCCCTGCTGCATCTCCTCTACACTCTCTCCCTCTTGCCCACAGGATCTTTCCAGCCTCCTTGCCCCCCGTCCTGGGATGTTCTTCCTCTGGCTCTGACACAGATGACTGTCTCTTCTTATAGGTCTAACGCAGCAGGCACCTCCTCCCTGAGGGGTCCCTGGGCCACCCTATCGGTGGTAGTTTTAAACTACACCCACAAATTCTCCCTTCAAAAGGCAGAACCTAATTTTCACCCAAGACGAGGAGAAAGACTTGGCTCTCTCTCTCTTCTTCTTCTTTTCTTTTTTTTTTTTTTTT
>NW_022900940.1:21482018-21515180 GCF_012274545.1 Fukomys damarensis | reverse complement strand
TTTTTTGAGACAGGGTCTCACTATGTTGTTCAGACTGCCCTGGAACTCACTGTGTAGCCCAGGCTGGTCTCAAACTCACAGAGATCCTCCTGCCTCAGCCTCCCAAGTGCTGGGATTTCAGGCCTGCACCACCAAGCCCTGCTCTTGGCTCTCTTTGAACCGACAGGGGACAGAAGCGATGCTGTTCAACTTCTGAGGCCAGGCTATAAAAGGGTTGCTTCTGCTTAGCTCTTTCCCAGATCACACGCTGAGAAGAGCTGGCTGCCAGGACCTGAGGACACCTGAGTAGCCCACAGAGAGGCCCCCTGGGAAAGGACAGAAAGCCTCCTGCCACCAACAATACAACTTGCCAGCCATGAGTGAGCCCCTGGGAAGTGGATCTTTCAACCCCAGTCAAGCCTGCCTGTGATGTAGCTGTGGCCGATGGCTCGACTAAAACGCATGAGAGAATCTGATGCCAGCCCCTCCTGTCCCAACAACTGAGAGAGTATTACGAGTTTATTGGTTAAGCCACTAAATTTTAGAGTAACCTGTTACACAGCAATGGATAACAAACACACCATTTAGGGAAACGACACCTTCACCTCCACACTAACCAACCTTCTCGTTCATTCTCGTCATTATTACTATGATGTCTTTCGCCGGCTGGGTCCTTCTTTAGCACAACGCTGGCTGTGTGGGAGTCATGGAGTTCCTCCCTCTATGGCTGCCTTATTTGGTCACACCATTTTGATGATTAAAAATTCCTTGAAGTTCTACAGTGTTCTTCACGTGGTATCCCCCTCCTCGGGAGACACAGCCACAAAACCACCTCTGCATTGCATTTTCTGCGATATCCCTGCTTGTTCTATCTGGGTCTCGGACACCAGGTAATTCTCTGGATACTAAGTGGGTACCCAACAACTCAACTAAATTTTGCCTCTATCTGCTTGGAACATCAGGTTCCACAAATTAAAGGGCTCTGTCCCACAAGAGCACCCCCTTCCGGTGCTCACTGCAGGGCCCAGGCCACCCGTACTTCTGTCAGACCAGCTGTGAAGTCAGGGTTCCCACAACCTCTTTCTCAGGTTTGATACTTTGCTATATGACTCACAGAACTCAGAAAGATACTCACATTTGCTGATTTATTGCAAAAGACAGAAATTGGGAGAAGCCAGAGGGGAGAGGTGCTTAGCGAAGACATTTGGTGGGTGGTATAGAGTTCCCACGCCTTCTCCAGGTCAACCATGCAACCAGTACCTTAGTGGTCACCCTCTGGCCAGGAAGCTCTAAATCTCACTGCTTGAGAGCTGGTTTTTAAAATTTTTCTTTTTAACCTTAACTGGGTGACACTGAAAGTTCCAACGCTCCAATCACTTGGTTTTTCCAGTGAGGCTACCTATGGTCTCTACCCTAGGTCACCTCATTAACATAAATGCAAACGTGACTGAAGGGGGCTTGTCATGACTAACAAATGACACTTTTGTCACTCAGGGAAATCTGAAGGTTTCAGGAACTTTGTGCTTGGAACCAGGGATAAGGATCAAATACATGTATATATTATACCCTTAAAAATGTCAGTCCTGGGGAATTGGGAAAGCCGCTGTGAGATCTGCTCTCCCTCCGGCCTGCTTGGGCCCATTCGGTGGACGGGTAGCCGCGCCCTCCCCTGGCTGTGCTGCCACCAACTCCAGCAAGGAAGGTAGCCATGTGGGTGCCCCTGAACATCCCCCCCACCGGACCTCCTGATTGTGCCAGTCCTTGGACCCACTTTGCAGAGGAGGTCATAAGGGTGTTTTTCTGAGCTCCCAACTTTGAACATCTTTAAAGAAAGGGCGGGGGAAACCTGTAGGAGAACTGTGTGGAGTTCAACCCTGCAGGAGGTCAGGGAACTCAATCTGGGCCTTGTGGACTGAGGTCAGTCTGAGTGGTGCGGATCTGCCATTGCTAGCTGAGATCAGGGGACTTGGTTCTGCACGTGGCTGCGCACGTTGTATCTTATGACAGCAGAGATATAGTCTGAAAGACACCCTTCAAATTCATTTTTTTCTTTCTTTTCCTCATTCCACTCTACAAATTCTCTTTTTTCTGTCCTCTTTCTCCAACTCAGTCTTTTGCTCCACCATATTATCCCTCATCTCCCTTTCTGTTCCTGCTCCTGCCTAACTCAGATTTCTTCTTTCATCATTTTTTTTCTTTTTTTTTGTTTATGTTCTTTTCTTCTGTCATTTTACCTCACTCATGGGTCAGTAGTTTCAAGGGAAAGCGAGCCCCTGATACTGGTAAGGGGATATATTCTTGTCCTTATTCTTGCACTCTGTCTTTCTCTTTTGAATTTAACAGTTTCCTAAAGACTATATGGTCATTATATGTCCTCTGGCTTCACTTGAAACCTTCTCCAATTCTTTTTCTTTCTTTTCTTTTTTTTTTTTTTGGTACTGGGGATTGAACTCAGGTCCTTGAGCTTGCAAGGCAGGCCACTGAACCGCTGAGCTAAATCCCCAGCCCTCCAATTCTTTTTCTTATCTACTCCTCTCATCATAACTCTGTCTAAAACCCCATCCTAAATGGTAAAGATGCTATATTGAAGAGTTTATTCACTGCAAACATATTTTGGGCCACTTCTTGTTTTTAATTTAATTCACATGGTTTAAAGGTGATATACTAATGACTACCACAAGTGGTCAATTTGAAAGTTGTGCTTGATCCTATTGTATTGCTGATTGTATCAATTGGGATAAAGGATAGGGGTTGATTTGACGTGTTGTTTTCTCTGATATTGTGAAAATGAGAATGTCTATGAGTTATTAGAGAATCAAAAGCTAAAATGGAATGATATCAGGAAGATTTAATATCCCAGAGATTGAATCAAGGATAACCCAACAGCAAAAATAAAAATGAGAAAACACTTAAGCAAGACACAAAGACAGACCTCCAATTCACCAATGGCAAATAGTAGGGCAAATGAGGATGAAAATTCTGATAGTGAACCAGCAGGACACCCTGAACCCATAGCACAGGAAGTAATAAAACAGATCAGGCTCTAGAAAAATTCAAAACAGAAATAATTTCCCACATAACCATAGACATGGCGAGCAAAATGGAAGTCATGATTCGAGACTCTAGAACAGAAACTGACAACAAAATAGATGAGCTCAGGACCACAAGAGAAGCCATGAAGGCCCAGCATAAGAAAGAAATGGAAACAATTTCTCAATTCCTCAACAGAGGAAAGAAGTGGAATCCATAAAACAGATTCAAACAGATATCCAGGAGATTAGAAACTCTACTGAAAGTGTACGCAACAGAATAAAAGAATGCGAGGATAGAATCTCAGATATAGAAGATAGGATTGCAGTCAGTGACCGTGAAAAGAGAGGTCTCTTAAAAACAGTAAGGGATCATGAGAAATCAATCCAACAGCTCCTAGATGATGCAAAGAAGAATAACATAAGACTGATAGGAATCCATAAAGTAGCAGGAGAAAATACAAATGACTTTAAAAAGCTGTTCACAGAACTAATGACAGAAAACTTCCCAAACAGAAGGGAAGAATTAGACATACAGATAAGTGAGGTATATAGGACTCCAACTAGCCATGATTAAAAAAAAAAAAAAATCTACCCCCAGACATATAATAATCAAGATCCCAGAAACCCAACAGAAGAACAAAATACTACAAGCAGTAAGAGAAAAGAAACAAATCACATGCAAAGGAAAGCCCATCAGAATCACAGCAGACTTTTCAACATAAACCCTTGGGGCAAGGAGAGCCTGGAATGAGGTATTCCAAGTCCTAAAAGAAAATAACCTCCAACCTAGACTGATGTATCCAACAAAACTCTCTTTCCAAATGGATGGGGAAATAAGACACTTCCACGACAAAGAACACCTGAGAAACTTCATGAACACCAAACCAGCACTACAAGGAATTCTAAACAATATCCTAGAAAAAGACAATGAAGGTCACAACACCATAAGGCCTAACAGAGCAAATCAAATAGGCAAGGCAAGAAACTAAAAGGACAGGGTGAAAAATTAAAAAGAGTCAACAATAGGACAATAATATGACAATAGTAAGGAAGTACATATCAGTTATAACCATCAATGTCAATGGCCTCAATTCACTAATGAAGAGAAAAAGACAGGCAGAATGGATTAAGAAGCAAAATCCAACAATATGTTGTATACAAAAAACACACCTGGTGCAAAAAGAAGCCCATAGACTGAAAGTGAAAGGATGGAAAACAATTCTCCATGCGACAGGAGCCCAGAAAAAAGCAGGGGTAGTAATCTTATTTGCAGACAAAGCAAATTTCAAACCAAAACTGATTAAGAGAGACAAAGAAGGCCACTACATCCTTGTAAAGGGAACAATTCAAGAGGAAGAGATGACAATCATAAACATATATGCACCAAATATTAATGCCCCCAACCATATAAAACAAATATTAAGTAACATGAAAAACCAAATAAGCACTAATACAATTGTAGTGGGGGAACTAAATACTCCACTATCACAAATAGACAGATCATCTAGGCAGAAAATCAACAACAAAATACGAGAACTCAACTAAGCTTCTGAACCCACGGACTTAATAGACATCTATAGAGTGTTCCACCCCACAAAATCAGAATATACATTCTTTTCGGCTGCACATGGGTCATTCTCCAAGATAGACCACATACTAGCTCACAGAACAGGTATGAATAAATACAAAAGAATCAAAGTTATCCCCTGTATATTATCAGATCATAGTGCAATCAAGCTGGAGATCAATAGCATAAGAAACTGTAGGAACTTCACAAACACATGGAAATTGAAAACACTCTCCTGAACAATCAATGGATCACAGAGGAAATTAAAGAAGAAATTAGACAGTTTTTACAAATAAATGAAAATGCTAATGCAACATACAGGAATCTATGGGACACAATGAAAGCAGTTCTATGTGGAAAATTCATAGCACTGAATGCCCACACTAGGAAAACAGAGTGAGCTCAAATAAACTTAATGATGAATCTTAGACTACTAGAAAAACAACAGCAAGAAAAACCCAAAGCTCAAACTAGGGAGGAAATTATAAAGATTAGAGCAGAAATCAATGAAATGGAAACTAAGAAAATGATACAAAAAATAAATGAATCAAAAGAGTTGGTTTTTTGAAAGAATCAATAAAATCGATAAACCCCTAGCTAACCTTATCAAAAAAAGGAAAGAAAAGGCTCAGATCCATGCAATCAGGAATGAAAAAGGCTAAGTCTCAACAGATCCAACAGAAATCTAGAGGATCGTTAATATCTACTTTGAGAACCTGTACTCTAATAAAATGGAAAACACAGAAGAAATGGACAGATTTCTAGATACTTATGAATTACCAAAGTTTAACAAAGAAGATAAGAACATTTTAAACACCCCAATCACAATCAGTGAAATTGAAAATGTAATTAAAAATCTTCCAACAAAGAAAAGCCCAGGTCCTGATGGATTCACTGCTGAATTTTACAAGACGTTTAAAGAACTACTGCCTTTACTCTTCAAACTTTTCAGTGAAATTGAAAGGGAAGCAATACTTCCAAATTCATTCCTGGAAGCAAGTATCACTTTGATTCCCAAACCAGGGAAAGAACGCAACTAAAAAAGAGAACTACAGGCCAATCTCCTTAATGAATATAGATGCAAAAATCCTTAATAAGATACTAGCAAACAGAATACCAGAGGATCATCAAGATCATACATCCTAACCAAGCCAGATTTACACCAGCGATGCAAGGATGGTTCGACATATGTAAATCAATAAATGTAATACACTATATTAACAAAGTCAAGGACAAAAACCATATCCTCTCGATAGATGCAGAAAAAGCATTTGACAAAATTCAACACCCATTCATGATAAAACCCCTGCAAAAAAAAAAAATGGAATAGATGGTCTATACCTCAACTTGATAAAGGATATCTATGAAAAACCAACAGCCAACATCATATTATATGGCCAAAAACTGAAAACTTTCACGTTAAAATCAGGAACAAGACAAGGATGCCCACTATCACCACTCCTCTTTGATATAGTTCTGGAAACATTAGCCACAGCAATTAGACAAGAGAAAGAAATTAAAGCAATAAAGATAGGAAAGGAAGAAGTTAATTTGTCATTATTTGCTGACTATATGATATTCTACACCGAAGACCCAAAAAACTCCATCAAAAGACTTCTAGACTTAATTGACACTTTTAGCAGAGTAGCTGGATACACGGTCAACACCCCAAAATTAATAGCCTTCTTGTATACAAATAACAGACTCACTGAGAGAGAAATTAGGGAAACAATTCCTTTCACAATAGCATCCAAAAAAATAAAGTATCTAGGAATCAATCTAACAAAAGAAGCAAAAGACCTCTACACTGAAAACTACAGCACTCTGAAAAAAGAGATCAAAGAGGATATAAGAAAATGGAAAGATATCCCCTGCTCCTGGGTAGGAAGAATCAACATAGTGAAAATGGCCATAGTGAAAATGTACCAAAATTGCTATATACATTCAATGCAATGCCAATTGAAATTCCAACACTATATTTCACAGAACTAGAAAAAAAGAATCCAAAAATTCATTTGGAATCATAAAAGACCTAGAATAGCAAAAGCCATCCTAGGCAACAGACACATGGCAGTGGGTATAACAATTCCCAATTTGAAACTATACTACAAAGCCACTGTGATAAAAACAGCATGGTACTGGCAAAGAAACAGACCTGAGGATCAGTGGAACAGATTGGAAGCCAAAAAAAACAAATCCAGATGTACTCAGCTTTGACCAAGAAGCTGACCATCAGCTTTGTCATCTTTGATAAAGGAGCTGACCATCCTCAGTGGAGGGAAGATAGCATCTTTAATAAATGGTGTTGGAAAAACAGGATCACAACCTGCCAAAGATTAAAACTGAACCCTTATCTTTCACCATGCACTAAATTAAAATCCAAGTGGATTAAAGATCTAAATATTAAAACAGAAACACTAAACTTGCTGGAAGATGTTACGTAGAACTCTTGAAGACAATGGCATAGGAAAAGATTTTATGAACAAATCCTCAGTAGCACAGGAACTAGCATAAAGAATCAACAACTGGGATCTCATCTTATTAAAAAGCTTCTGCAGTGCAAAAGAAACCATCAACAGAACTAAGAGATGACTTACAATGTGGGAAAAAATTTTTACCAGCTGCTCCTCAGACAAAAGACTACTATCTAGAATATATAAAGAACTCAAACAACCAGCCCCCCCCAAATATAAAGACCTGATTCAAAAATGGGCATCTGAAATGAACAGACATTTCTCAGATGAGGAAGTAAAAGCAGCAAGTAAATATATGAAAAAATGTTCCACATCACTGGTCATTCGAGAGATGCAGATGAAAACAACACTGAGATTCCATCTCACCCCACAAAGAATGGCTGCTATCAAGAAATCAAACAATAACAAATGTTGGCGGGGTCATGAGGAGAAAGGAACCCTTCTCCATTGTTGGTGGGAGTGCAGACTAGTGCAACCACTATGGAAATCAATATGAAGATACCTCAAAGAACTAGGACTAGAAGTTCCATTTGACACAGCCATCCCTCTGCTGGGTATCTTTCCAAAAGAATTAAAAGAATCATATCACAGAGATATATGCACACCTATGTTTATAGCACCACAGTCTGTAATAGCTAAAACTTGGAAACAGCCCATTTGCCCATCAGTTGGAAACTGGATAAAGAAGATGTGGTTTTTCTATAAAATGGGATATTACTCAGCCACAAAGAATGAGAAATTAGATTCATTCATAAGAAAATGGATACACATTGAGGATATACTCCTAAGCGAAATAAATAAGTCACATGTGTAAATACCGAATAGTTTCTCTGGTATGAATAAACTATAATAGTACATAAGACCCTAATGATATCATTGACAATGTGAAATGGGAAGAAAAGGGCTAAAGATGTGGGGAAAGTGGGAAGGGTAGGGGAAAGCTAATAAGGGAAAAGAAAAAATGAGAAAATGAAAAAATGGAACTGAAGTGTTTGTAAAGGGGGAGGGGAGGAGGGGTGAAGGGAGGGCAGGGACAAGGGGAAAAAATGAGAACCAAGACCTGTCATGTAAAGGTACAAGATCCCAATAATGAATGTAACTGTACTGTATACCTAAAATGTACCAATAAACTCATGAGGACAAAAAATGTTTTATTTGACCCTCCTGCTTGTGGAAAAAAAAAATGTCGGTCCCTCTACACAAAATATCTTTCTCCATCTAAGAAGACCAAACCTTTCCCCCAAAACAAAAGTGTTCAGAAAAACCCAGCATCTGAGAGGTTTCTAGGGGATTGCAAGTTCCAGGCCTGCCTGGACAACAGATTGAGATCCTTGGGAAAAGGAAAAAAAAATCTCAGTCTTATTTGAAGAACATGTTCTTGCCCTCTTACTGCACCCCCAGACCTACTGCATTAGGCCCCAAATGCAGAAAGGCCACACTTTTCTTTCTTTTCTCTCTCTCTCTCTCTGTTTTGAGACATGGTCTTCCTATGTAGTCCAAGAGTGATCTGAACTTATGATGACCCTCCTGCCTCGGCCTACAGACGCACGCCATTTTAACACAAGACTCACTCACACCATTCTGAAACATAGGTAAGTAACACATATGTGGCTTGACATTTCAGGCATGACGTACAGAGCGGGACACATCGCTGAAGCCCTGGAGAACACTTTCTTGTGAAAGGGTCTGGAGTCAGACAAGAGTTTGCTGCAGGCAAAGTACTGCCCTGTGTCTTTTGGACAGAGCAAGACAGGTGTGGCCCCTGCCCGCTGAAATCTAGCTGAGCTTATTCTGCGTTTACCAGAAAGCCACATCCGACCAACACACAAAGCCAGAGTAATCAGAAGTGATTTGTTTTTAATCTCATGCATCTCCCTTATCAATGATCTCATTCACTAGATCAAGATAGTTTCTTTATAGCAACGAAGAGCAAAAGCCAAGAGGCCTGCAGCGGGCCCTTCCCTGATGGAGAAGGCACTCTGGATGGGGCGAGGGGGCCTGGCAAGCAGCCTTGGACATGGCTGGGGTTTCCGGCATTACTGGGACCCCCTCCACCTCCAGACACCTGCTGAAGTACTTGTTCCCCCAAATGTCACAGCTCTGCCCTGGGCCGAAGGCATCTGCATGTTCTGAACGGGCTGTGTAGAACTTTGGGAGCTAATGTATCAGAAAACAAACGAAACAGATTTTCTGTGTTATGTGTGATGCAAGTGCATCCTCAGACCTGCTCAGCTCGGTATCTCCAAATCCCATGGATGGACTCTGTGTGTGTGTGTGTGTGTGTGTGTGTGTGTATGAGGTGCGGAGGTGTAATCATATATGACTTCAGGGTGTTTATTATTCTATAGAGCTGGGCAATGACAATTTTAGAGTATTTTTATCACCCCCAAAAGAAAACCTGTATCTTCTATTATTAACTTCCCACTGCCACGAAGTTTCCCTTCCTGTAGGTAGCCACAAATCTCCTCCTCGATAGATTTGCCTACTCCGGACATTTCATATAAATGGAATCATCATAATATGTGGCTGACTGTGATCTGCCCCACTGCTGTAGCAAAGGGTGATTTCTAAATTACAGAGGTTTATTCAGCGCATGGCTCTGGGTCTGGAGACTCCAACACTAAGGGGCCACATCTGGTGGGGACTCCATGCCAGGGCGTCACACAGCGAGAAGGGTACATACGAGACAGAGCCAAGGTGGCGTTTCTAACAGGTCCACTCTGACACAGCCCCTCGCTCCACAATCAGGGGACCCAGTCACAGTCCTTAGTCCTCAGGACGCACGCAGCTCTTCAGGGTCTCACCTGCCTCTCACTGCCGGACACCTCATCACGGAGACTACATTTCCACGTGGGCTTTGGATGGGCTGTTCAAGCCACAGGAGCAGTCTTTTGTGACTGGGTTCTTTCCCTTAGCCTAAGGTGTTTTAGTTTTGTTTTTGTTTTGCAGTAGCGAGGATTGAATCCAGGGCCTTCACGTTAAGCTACATCCCCAAATCTTTTTTTTTTAAATTCTGATTACAAGATGACATGGTCTCACTAAGCTACTAAATTGCCCAGACTGGGCTCAAACTTGTGATCCTCCTGAATCAGCCTTCCAGAGTGCTGGGACTATAGGCATGCACCACCACGTCCAGCATCCCAAATTTCTGAGGGATCCTCCATGTTTTTTATTGCCAAATGTTCTATTGTGCGATGGACCCTATTTTGCTGATTTATTCATCAGCTAATGGGCACGTGAGCTGTTTCCACCTTGTCATGATTACGGATGGCATTCTATGAACATCTTTAAGTTTCTGAGTGACACATGGAATAGACAGTATTTTGGGGGTCTGAATCCTTTGGCTGTGGTACCCATATTTTTCAGGCATTAAAGTGAAAAAGATTTATCAGAGTAACCAAATAAGTTACAGCCCCTGCCTGAAACCAGGCATAGTGATGCAGGCCCGCACTCCCAGCTACTTGGAAGGCTGAGTTGGGAGGATCACTTGAACTCACAAGTTCAAGGCCAGCCTGAGCTACACAGCAAGACCCTATTTCAAAACAAAGTAAAAAAAATCAGTGCAAGTTCCTCAATGGCCTCTGAGGCCCTACACAAAGCTTCCTGCCTCTTCAGATGGGCCTTCTGGTCAGAGGGATCTGGGGCTCAGGGCCTGAGATGCACCTACTGTAGCTCAGACAGGTCTGCAGCTCTCTAAGCCTCCTGCTGCTCATCTGCAAACTGAAGCTACGTACAGGACATCCTCCCACGTGTGTCTCTTCTGATGCCCGGGGAGATAATGCCTGAAGAGCGTGCAACACAATGTCTGGCTCAGCGACTTCTGGGTATGACACCTTTATGACCCAGCCATGGCAAACCTCCTCTGAGCCCCCAAATGTCCTGTGCATTTCCATTTCTGGACCTTTGCTTCTGCTAAGGAAGCAGGAAAGGAAACAAAGGGACAAGTGGACAGGAGCAACTTGCTGGCCAAGGGGGAAGACCCAGCAAATGCTCCCCCCAGCTTAGTTCCACAGCCGTGACACCACTTTTTGGCTGCACCAAGTGGGTTGAAGAACAGCACCTTGGCCTGGAGGAAGGTGGCGAGGAGGGGACTCAGTGCTCAGTCTCCCTCCTATACTATAGGCCACCAGGCAGGAAGTGAGGGCGGGAGGCAGAGAGATGAGTCTGACAGGAAGCCAGGGAACAAAGCAGTCATACCTGAGAGCAGTCAGGGAGGATGAGGTCCTCAGTGGAGGGGGTTGTGGAGGAAGAGCCAGGTGGTTTAAAGAGTGAAGGGGAAAGGAAGAGAGAGGCCCTGACTGCCAGGCAGGTCTGACTGCTTCTAAGGAATGGAGACAGTGCAGGATCGCAGCCAGGTCAGACACCTGCTAGGGCCCTCCGCCTGAGCTCAGGGCCTGGGGAACCAGTGGAGAAAGCCAACGACAGACCCCTTCAACGATCAGGTCAGCGATCAGGCCATGCAGGGGAATGCCTGTGAGTGCATCTACACCTAAGCACAGGGAAGGAGCACCCTGGATGAAGCAGGCCCTCCCTGGTTAGCGAGTCTGCAGGTACTTTGCTCCTGGACTTTCTGGCCAACAAACATTTACAAGCCACCTCGTTTGGGACATTTTGTTACAGCAGTATGAAGAAACAAAGGCGGCCTCTCAAAGTCAGGGCTGTCCAAATGCAAACTCATGACCCCTATCCTGGCCTAAGTCCTCATCTGATGTTTCTTCTTTCAGTAAATGGTAACATCTGCCCAGCTGCAAGCCTGGAACCAGAATCATCTGACCCATGTCCCTCTTTCTAACCCTTCATGTCCAATCCAGGGCCATGGCTCTCAAAAAGCTGCTGTCACTTCCGTCTTAGGCATCACTACCCCAGTCTCCCAGGGGGCCTGCTGCCAGCTCCTAGATGGTTTCCTTGGATGCACAAGTCCCGCACTCAGCCTGTTCCGCACACTTAGATCAGAGGGGCTTGTCATACACCAGTCATATCATGTCACTCTCCTTCGACAGCTCTCAACAAAAAGGCAAAACTTGAAGACGGTGTCTAAGGCCTGTCCCCGTCACATCTCTACCTATTCCCACACGTGCCATTTTCCCCTCCAACCCTATGGGCTCCGCAGGTGCCGTTCCTCCTCTGGGGAACACAACTCTGTCCCCTCCTTGCTGTACTCACTGTTCGTGTCTCTGTCAAATACCACTTTGACAGGGAAGGCTTCTCTTGTCTGATAAGGTTAAGTGCTCCAATTATTATCAATCTCATATCTTTTCTTAGCACTCATCACAGCTGCAGCATTACCACTTTTTTTGTTTGTTTGTTTTTTGGATTTTTGAGACAGGGTCTCACTGTGTAGTGGAGACTGACCTGGAACTCACTACTTAGCCCAGGCTGGTCTAGAACTCACAGCGATCCTCCTGCCTCAGCCTCCAGAGTGCTGGGATTACAGGCGTGCGCCACCACGCCCGGCTTTACCACTTTTAATTTGGGTGAGCAAATAGTGCAGGCTACACCGAAAGTTCTATGCGGGCGAGGACCATATGGTTCTGTTCATCACTGTATCTCGGAGTGCCTGCCACAAACCTTGGGCACATAACAGCCACAGGCTAAACATGTGTTGAATGACCAAGTGATGATAAGGTCACGAAAAATGAAAATAGGACTCGAGGTAGAAAAGAAAATAGTGAAGGAAGGTACACCAATATCTTCAAAGAACACAGAGGAACGACTGGGAAGTCAGACCAGCACAGCTTAAGGGTCCTGTAGATAATGGCTGATGCCCCAAGGATGTGCAGCTGCAAGAAGGTGGGGAGGCTCTGGGATTACTGAGCTTGCATGGATTGAAGAGAAGCAGATTCTTTTAAGAGATTCGTCCCTTTTTCTGACTGGATTTTCCTTACAATAAAAAGGAAGCTCTCCTCACGAGAAGCCTCTGAAGGGACCTTGATTCTCCCAAGAAGCAGGAAAGCATACTTCACGGAAGGGCATTGCCAGCCAATGGAAACAGGGCAGCTGGGGCACCCACGCTGGCCGCCGGATTCTGAAGAGCTGCAAATCCACCTCAGGTGAGTGCACTAACAGGAAACCCTCACACCCCAATCCGTTACACAGCAGCCCATGAACAGCTCTTTGATACTTTCTCAGCCACTGCAAACCAGCCGTTTGAGGCCTGGCTCCCAACTCTTGCCAGGGAGACACGTACCTTGGTCCACCCGGGAAAATGGATGAAGGTGTCCTGGGGCAGGTCCGGGATCCCACTGGGGATGGAGAAGCTGCCCACGTAGAAGGCCGGAAGCGTGCGGTTGGCTGAGCCATGAGCACAGTGCTCAGCGTGGTGGCGGGCATCATGGCCACCCCAGCTCCCCAGGTGGCTGCGCACGGCCTCCTCCGCGTCCAGTGGGAAGATTGTCCAGTTGGTGAGGATATGAGAGCCAAGGGTCATGTTAGAAACCAAGCCCTGCAAAGGAGAGCAGAATGTGATGAGCTGGGCAGGGAAGGAAAAAGACGTCGAGTGTCTCTGTGTTCAGCGTTGGCTGCCTGGGAAAGCAGACTGAGATAGCAAACCCCCAACAGTAAATGAGGCCCAGGCCCTGTGCACACCCAGTAACACAGCTCCAGTGTGAAGTGGAATCACAGCTCTTGGGAAGAGCTTCATTTTCAAACCAGAACTGCGCTCTCAGAGGCCAGGCTGTCACCACAAAAGGCCCAGGGCTGCTGCTGCTGCTGCTTCTTTTTTTTAACTGTAAGCTGTGGTTTTATTTATTTATTTATTTTTGAGACAGGGTCTCCTATGTAGCCCAGGCTGGCCTCGAGCCCAAGGTGTTCCTCCTGCCTCAGCCTCCTGGGTGCTCAGATTGAGGACACGTGCCACCACACTGAGCAAGCTCTTTTTAACTGCTAAAGTTGCCCAACATAATCACTTTCATCAGAAAGGAAACCCCCAAGAGCCACTGTAGGCCTGATTATCATAATCGGAACCATTCCAAGCCCTCGAAGCTATTATTCCCAGCTCAGGATTTCAGAATGTCAGCCTTGAGCAGATTTAAGCCAATTTGGAGTCTTCCCTTGTTAACAAGTTAGTTAGGCCCAGGGCTTCTGCTTTTCCATGACGGGGACTGAGCAGCTAGCACACCTGGCCCCCAACCTCCCGCTCTTGTTTCTCAGGAACGGAAGATGGAGTCTGAGTGAGGAGAGAACTTACGGGGGGAAGACGGAGTGCTCTCCCCACTGCAGATGGAGGGGTGTGGATTCTGACCCCACACGGAGCCAGGAGCGAGTGTGACCCTGAGCGCCTCAGTGAGCCTCACAGGGACGAGCCCTGGTGTCCAGTCATCTGCCGTGAGGACCAAATGAGACAAAGTAGGTGGGGACACTTCGATGTCTGTAGAAGGGTATGACGATGAAGGTAAACCTCAGAAAGCGATTTGGATATTGCTCTATCCGTCCCTCGGGGCAAGGACTACAGTGTCCCTGGCTATGAGCCATCACACAGAAGCTGATGTCCAAGGCCCATCTGACTTCTCATTCCTGGCCTTTCGTGTGGGGCCCTTCCCCATTCTTAGTGGGACTGCACGTTCGTCTCAGAACGCCTTCTGGTACTAAGTCTCCTTTGCCCATTTTGTAATTAAACACTAAGCAGGTAGCTGTGTGCCAGGCTTTTTGTGTGGTATTGCGAACCCTAAGACTATACAACAGGGACCTGATCACCCTATGGTCAGTGAGGCCACGAGAGCTGGGCAGGAAGCCAGTGACCACAGCCTGAGCACTGGGAGGCAAGACTGTCATGCACAGTGTACCCCAAGAGTATAGCTGCCTGGCCTCTGACCTGCCCCAAAGGGGTCAGGAAGTAGCCACAGGTCCATCCTATGCTGGACCGGGCGTGGTGCCACAGTTCCCTGGAAGAACCTTCTTTCCTTTTGCAGGTGGTGAGCTGCTAGAGGAGTAGTTCACATCTGATGTCTCTACACGCCCTGAAGCATGCTGGGGGCCATCGTGGGAATTTAAAGGCTTGCTGAGTAATGCTCTCAAGATATCTGCGGGAAAATGTATTTGGGCTAGACACCTGGGCACAGAGGGGCCAGCAGAGGCAAGGGGCAGTGTGGCGAGGAAAGGCTTCCTATGATGCTGGAGTCCAGGCCCCCACACCCAGAACCCATCCAGAGCTAAGCGGCTTTACTGGTGAGGGAGGGGCCCTGTTGAGTGCGGTGAGCTTTCAAAGTGGAGGAAGAGCTCCGTGGAGCAGTTTCCTCCTTCTGCTTTTCGTGACAGGATAACCAAATTCAAACACAAGGCAAGTGCTCTGAGTGCAAAGCTCAGCCTTCTCATCGCCTGCAGAGGAAAACAGCTCTTCCAAAGAATCCATCTCCTAGGTTGTAAGAAAATCAGGGTGGTTCACTCATCGAGCCAAGCAGCGTGTGTGCTCTTAAAAAGTGCTCCTGTGATGCTAACTTGATTGTGATGATCACTTCGCAATGTACAGCCGTCGCAAAACCTTCAGTTTTCTCGACTATATAAATTTGTTCCTTACTTCTGGGTTAAAAGAGGTGAAAGGGAAAGAACGTGTCTGTGAGTTTTTCAATGGATGTACGAACACTTCCTCCGACTGCTAAGAGTCCTGACAGTGTGACTCATCTTACCTTGGAATCATTGATATAACTGCCATAGTTCACACGTCCCATGTTCTCCACCAGCAGGTCCAGGCTGGCTCCAGGTTTCTCTTGTATTTTCAGAGAGAACACATGGTTTCGCTCAAGGACTCCTTGGGGGACCTGTGGGTTCAAGGTCCAGTCAGAATTGAACGCAAAGGAGCAAGAAGAAGGGATGTGCAGACCTGGCCTTCACCATCTGACCTGCAGGAAGGCTCTGAGACCCCTAAGTCCATGGCCAGGTGGCTACGCTCCCCAGTCAGCTGCTTGCTAAACAGGAAAATTGCCAGACACACAGGCGGGCTGGTTGCCATTGCTTTGGAAAGTTTTACTGTTTGCCCGTTTTTAAAGGAAAGAGAATGGAGGTAGTTCCAGGAGAGGATTCCTGGTAGAGGAGCTGCTTTGTGTTTTCGCAGCACAAAAGTCAGCCACAAAGAAACAGCTTCTAAACAGCATGCAGAGGGGAGGCAAATAGATAACCAAGATAACGTCAGAGCTAGGTGGAGCATGCTCACATCAAAAGAATTGATAGGATGCATTAACCACAAAAATTATGTAAGAGAATGAAGGAACATAACAGTTTTTTTTTTTTTCTTTCTTTCTTTGGTACCTGGGATCGAACTCAGGACCTTGAGCTTGCGAAGCAGGTGTGGTGCCACTGAGCTAAATCCCCAGCCCAATAACAGGTATTTTTATTAACAACAAATTCTTAACTTTTTAAAAGGTTGCTAGATTTTTAAAAAAACTGGCATTACACTGAACACACCTCACTAAGAGAACTCCTAGACTGCAGGCCATGAACTAATCACCGCAAATACAACGCCATGGTTTAGAAATTCTTCCCACTGAAATTACAGCCGCCGATTAGGAAATAATAAAAATATTTAAATTATTCTGAACAAATTTTCTTGATTATGTAAATCATTTCACATGTCCTTTCCTACGACTGTCTCAATGACAGGAATGGGTATCTCACACTGCATCCGCACTTTGTTATGAGACCAAGTTCTTGTTTTTTAGTTGCAACTGTCATTAGCAACCCTTCAGAATACAATTTCTCATCAGGACGAGGCAGCCAGGTCAATGAACTTTGGGCAGTGGCAGGTACAAAACTGAACTGGAAATGCATGGTGTCCCGCAGGAATAATAAGCTGTGGCCAGGCAGAGAAGGATGGCGCTGCGCCGGGAGATGCAGAAGCCCTCCCAGCTCGTGGGTGTTGGAGCAGGGTCCTCAGAGCCAAGATGGGCCTGGGAAGTAGTCCAGGCAGATGGAGCCTGGGACAGGCCACATCCGCAAGCAAGGGACAGCGGTACGGGACATCAGGAGGGCAGAGCCTGACACGGAAGAGGTGAGCAAAGGCCCGAAGTGCCACGTTCATAGGTTCTATGTCCACGTCAGGGCAGAAATGCATCTGTAAGACCCTTACCCCGTCTATGGAGACATAGGCCCGATCGTGGACTCCATTGAAGGGTAGAGTAGAGAGGTGCGTCGAGTTGCGGTAATCTTCAGGAAGTCTTGTTCGGTACAGCACAAACCCAAAATACTGGTTAGAAAAGGATTTAAGAAAAAGGTATCATTCTTGCTGTTCATTTATGGAGAACTTGGTTTCTCTTGATCTGTATGAAAGGGATGTTTTGAAAACCATAAGGAAAAATAAGCTTCCATGAATGACTCCCTGCAAAGCTCATTCTGTAAGAAGGCAACCAGTTCAGCTTTTAGATCTTTGCATAACTGCACTGACCTTAAGCTGCAAGCATCCCTCTCCCACTGGCAGGTAAGTCATTTGCTCAGTGACCCAGGACTGTATCATATGTATCAAAAGGTACTGGTATTAATTCAGAACAAAATCCAGGAAGACGAACAAAGAAACGAGGCAAACACCAACAAAACCATGAAGTGAAGTTCTGTTCAGGTCAACTCTTCAGGTTCTTGGGCTAAATCTGTTCTAACATAAAACAAGACTCAATCTGAAACTAAAGTGGTACAAGAGGGGCAAAGAGAAAGGTGAGAGACTAGATTGTAACTGTTGCTGAATCTGAAGTTATTTTTAGATGGGGACATCCCCAATCCTAAAGGAATGTGTTAACCAGCCTCAGCAGCCACAGAATTAGTTACTGATCTTCTTATCTCTTTCTTGCTGTGGATGAGCTGGGACAAAATCCTGGGTTATGGAAGAGAATCCAAATAGAAATCCAGTATGCAACAGAGAAAAAGGTCCCACTTCTAGGGCTTAAAGTGGAAGGTGATTTGGAGGAACTGTGGAAAACATTACTCTCCGGGTTGCAGGAATGGGCTGTGCACAGGGAATGCTACTGGTCCTGCCCAATCTTCAAGGCCAAAGGCACCCCAGACCCCAAATCTGTCTCCTTGTTTACTGAAGCAAACCAAAGTGGTGAGCGCTCATTCTGGGGTTGCGGAAACCTTTGCAAAGAGCTTCCAGAAGGGGAACAGAAGCCAGGGTAACCCTGCACACAGGTGTGGCTGAAGCCTCAGGGGTTGGGGTGCGGTAGCCTGCAGAGGTACCAGGCTCTGCCCCCGGCCTGCAGCTTGTCGCCTCCCCTCCCCACACAGTTTTACTGGAAATAAGTATTCTCGGTGCTTGCCCCAGCCGGGGAAACAGCCAGGGCCAGGGGCCCCACCCAATTCCAGAGCACTGTGTTACCTTATTTTTCAGACTCCTTCCAGAAGGTGACCACAGAAAATCAGAAAGGCTCGGGTAACCTAACATTTCAAAAAATGGTGCTGGATCCCAAGGGTGTAAAAGGGTGCTGAGATCCTAGGACAACCAAAGGACAGACTGACCTCACAGGCACCTGATGCTGTGCCTGGGGAAAAGGCCTGTCACCTCTGTTGTATTCATACTAAATCTAATTAGCAAGGGAGAGTCTACTACGAAACTCTTCAAAAATGCCCCCGTCAAGAGTAATAAGTGCAGGTACAGTTTCTGATAAAAGAAGATTAAAGACAATACTGGGGCTGGAGATTTAGCTCAGTGGCATGATACCTGCCTCAAAAGCGCAAGGTCCTGAGTTCGATTCTCAGTACTGGGGAGGAAAAAAGATTAAAGACAGTACTACTGTAATGTGAGATGAAATTGGAAAATGGATTGAAGAGCGGGGGATTTAGCTCAGTGTTTCTGCCGCCTGCCTTGCAGGTACAAGGACCCGAGTTCGATCCCCGGTACCAAAAAACAAACAACAACAAAAAAAATCCAAACAAACAAACGAAATGGATTGAAGAAATGTAAAAGGGATGTTACTGAGATGACTAGGGACCCCTGAATCAGACAATAGGGTGCTATCAGTGGTAAGTCTCAAGTGAGATCACTGCCTTGTGGTCATAGAGGATAGAGTCTTCTTTCTTTTTTCTTCCTTCCTTCCTTTCTCCCTCTCTTTCTTTTTTGGTACTGGGATTCGAACTCAGGTCCTTGTGCTTGCACAGCAGGAGGCAGAACCTCTGAGCTAAATCCCCAGCCCAATGTGTGTTTTCTTAAAAGATGTATGCTACAATATTTAGGGGTGACACTGATAGCAAAAAATGGTTAAAAAAATAAGAGCAATTGACAATACACACATGGAGAGAAAAATAAAGGAAGCAAAGTAATTGCTCATAACTGTGAATCCAGATGGAAAAATATTCCAGGTACCTGTGGTAGAAATTTTTTGTTTGAAATTTGCTAAACTAAAAAAACAAAACAAAAACAAAACAAAAACCCTCTAAAAAAAGAAAAGGCAGTATTTGAAGAGTAAACTTAAAAATACACACACTTTGAAAAAGATGTGGGCCAGGGATTTAGCTCAGTGGTTCTGCCGCCTGCCTTGCAAACATAAGGACCCAAGTTCAATCCCCAAACAAAACAAAACAAGATATGTAGTTCCACCGCCTGGCCTGCCTTGCCAGTGCAAGGACCCGAGTTCAATCCCCGGTACCAAAAATAGATAGATATACTCTGTTCTCCTCAAAAGTAAGAAAAACAATGTATAAAACAAGTGTACCAAAAACACAGTCCCCATGTAACTCAGCTAAGAATAATTAAAGTTCCTTTTTGAGTACTAAAATAGTGGCTCAGTAGATCCAAGTCCCAAATTACTTACTTACTTTATTTATTTATTTATTTTTGTCGTACTAGGGATCAAACTCGGGACCTTGTGCTTGCCAAGTAGGTGCTGCACTACTGAGCTACATTCCCGGCCCAATGCCCCAAATGTCTGTTTACAAAATTATGCTGAAGGAGGCTGAGCCACTTCCTATGTGAGTGCTAGTAAGTGGGAGGGAAATTCAGAAAGATCAGGCCCCATGCAGCTCCAGAGCCTGGAAAGCCCGGGTCCCAGCCCTCCTTAACCCATCTACTCACCAGCAAACAAGCTCTGCAAAGAGGTGCAGAAAGCACAATTCTGTCAGTAGAAAAAGGTGAAGCATTACCTGTGAAGGCCTACCTGTTTCACCCGGATAAATGTCAAGGGATAAAGGCTTTGTATGGACCCTCCGGGACATAGGATGTCCAGAGCTCCCTCCACTGTCTTTAACTGAAAAGAAAGAAGAGTAGCACTTACTCTTCCCGTCACTGGTAATGACGGCAAGGATAATATGATGCCCAAACCATTCGAGACTTCAGTGGATTAGACCAAACCATGGAATAAACGTGTTGTTCCAACTCTACTCAGCGCTGCTTCTTAGTAACCTTTGGTTCTCTTCAGCCACTCCCTAACTCCTGATGAAAAATGTAAACGCTAGTAGTCTTAAAGAGCTTCAAATTACTCATTTAGAAATACAGGGGCTAGGGATTCAGCTCAGGGGTTCCACTGCCTGCCTCGAAAGCGCAAGGTCCCAAGTTTGATACCCAGTACCAAAAACAAATATAACATGCTCAGGGATAAACATGACAGGCCTTGAAATAAGTGCAAACCAAGGTTCAGCAGCTGCCTCCTCCATAAAGCTTTTCATAATATCGTTAAGAAAAATAACTATAAAGTATAGTAACTAGAAGCAGCTGCACCAAGACTAGATGTGCCATTATGTCACCTTGTTATAATTCTTCCAGTTATTTCACCCTCCAGTGAGCTTGTCTGGAGTCATTTAGTAGTTGTTTGGTACCAAGCTCTCCCTACTGCCCAGCACCTGGCAGACAAGCTAAGTACTGCTCACGTCCTGGACTCCTGCAGCCGCGTGCTTATTTGAATGCAACGCTAAGAGCACTAACGACAGCTACCTGTTAGGCATGTGCTTGCCCATCCCACATGGGTTGGAGCACTGTACATCCACTAGCTTGTTCAACACTCACAACCGACTGGGGACACTGGCAGGCATCATTGGCCCAAAGGGATTCAAGGCAGTTCACTCAAGTAACGAGAGCCAGGGCTGGCAGTTATGTTTGTTTCCAAAACCCAGATAATGCCCACCATAAAACTGATAAGGACTTTTTAAACATTTGTTTTTGTTTTGTTTTTTAGAGACAGGGTCTCACCATGTAGTTCAGGCTGGCCTTGAACTTGCAGTGATCCTCCTGCCTCAGCCTCCTAGAGGGTTGAGATTATAGCCATGCCCAACCATGCCCTTTGAGGATTTTATAAACAGTTTACAAGGGTGCCTGGCTGCCATACAGCACAGTGGAAATCTTTCTTTTTGTTTTTTTTAACTTTTGAGATAAAGTCTCATTAAGTTGCCCAGGCTGGGCTTGAACCTGGGACTTGGGATCCTTTTGCATTAGTCTCCTGGAATGCTGTGATAACAGGTAAATGCCATTGTGTTAGGAAAAAAAATTCTTAATTACAATTCAATCAAGTCAGCCATTCCCATGAGCGTTTTCCTACCTGGACAACTAAAGGAATATAATTCATAATAAAACCTTGTATCCTATATAGCTATATTCTACGTAAATTTGATTTAGTTACATGTCAATTTGCTATCTTAAATTGTATACATTTAGTTAACAATGAAAAGCCATGTCTGCTCAATTTTCCTTCCTGACAAGCAGTATGTGTTTTCGTTACTACGTGAGCTTTTTGTTGAGGCAATGTTGCTGTTTTAAACATTTCCAGTTATTTTCTGTTGCATAAAAATAAATCTCCACAGCTCTAAAACCAACCAACAGCCTTTTCCTTTAAGTAGCTGCAGCAATGAACGAGTAGAAGGAAGCCTGCACCCTTCACAAGCATGATTAAGGTCTGATGAATCTAGAGAGAGATCCCTATCAGACGAGACCCCACATTCTTTGTAGAATGTAGCACACACATCTGACACTAGGTGGAAAATGTTTCAAGAGCTCAACAAACCAACCATAACGTCAAACGGCTTCTTGAACGGAAAAATTATACAATCATGTTTGGCATTTTGCTTAAAGATAAAAACTTAAGATACTATTTTAGAATGTCAAAATTCTTAAGAAATCAGTAGTGGCTCGTGTTTTTTCTTCTTGTGAATGAACACAGGTAGGAGTTAGGGAGTCTAAGAGGGGAAAACCTGACGACACAGGCGGGCAAAACAAACTGACTTGGCTTACATCATATCTGACTATTAAATAAAGTCTCTCTCCTTCTCTAGGACAAAACATCCCTGCCTCATATTTATGATTAATTCCTAGCCTTTCCCCCTGATATCTCACTTACCAAGAAACCAGTCTATAAACATGAGGACATGAATTTGAGATCAAGGGGGAGTGTGCAATTCAGCAGAAACGTAAAAATTTCTGTGGTTTCACCCCTGCTGCTAAATCCCACTCCCTCACTCCCAGTCTTTCAACGCAGTGTTTTTTCTTTCTTACCATTCTCAGAGTGACTTTCCCATACGCGAACTTTGGTGTAGATGGAGGGATAATACCTTCTGGTACTTTTTCAAACTATAAACAGAAGTGGAAAAAATGAGAGAAGAGAAAAATTCTGTCAAACCTCTAGAAACATAGCCGTAAAATTCATTTCTCAAAAGAAAGGTCAAAGTTTCAAATGATGGTGCTGTGATTTTTGGAAAAGCAAAGGCTCACAAGGATTTCTTCCAAAACAGCACCTGGTACATGCTTTACTTCTAATCGTGAGTCTGTGTCATAAGCTCTGAGAACAGAAGACTTTAAAACAAAAAGTAAAAAGAAATAGAAAAACTCCCCCTTGCTTTGAACACACTGAACCCGTCGTTCTCGCCCCTTTCTGAAGCAGTTTTGAAAATCCTCTTATGTTCATACTTGTGCTCTCATGGCTGAATCGATCCAAAACATTTACCTTTCATGGTCCATTCCACTTAGGGGAAGAGCCAGGAGTCACATGGTTCAGCAAGTAGAGTGCGTAAGGACGCATGGTTAATGTTTTTGATAGAAATTGCCATACATGGTTGGTTAATGAGGGGTATGCATAAGTTATGGTGAATGTTTACATTAAAAAATTGATTACACTAAAAGATACGTTGCCATTACTCCCTCAGATCCTCAAAATATTCCCTTTGACGTCGAGCATGTCTTCTGTGGTTGTTCACTTAAACGTTCACTGCATCTTTCAGTCAGCCTTTGTATACATGTGTACGTGTACATATTGTACAGATGTGAACGTGTATAAGTACACATGGAGAGAGGGTGGAGGAGGAGAAAATGTTGGAATATCTGGGTATAAAAACTCTCTAGTCTTAGAAAAACCTGTAGCCACATGGCATTTCTAAGTAGACCGCATTATGATCTCTTGGAATCCATTTCTCTCTCCTTCTCTCCACCCCATGCTTCCATCCCCAGCCCTGGCTTTTTTTAAAAAAATGAATAAAAATTAATGATTTTTAAAAAGTGGAGAAAATACTATTATAATGAAAAGTGACAGTCTCCTAATTCACTTTTCTCTTAGTTCTAACCTTTGGAGACAACCATTTAAAAATCACTCATTCCTGCTTTTGCTTCTTTTGATCTGTAAATAATATATTCTTTTTGCAGGGGTACTGGCGATCAAACTTGGGGCCTTGTGCTTGTGAGGCAGGCGGTGGAACCACTGAGCTAAATCCTCAGGCTCTATACTATTATTTCTTATGTGATGAATTTGAAACATCACATATGAGAGTATTACTCCCACATATAATGACCCCAGATTATCTTCCTTTCTTGCCGGTATGATCATAGTACCATCTTCACTTTCTCCACTGGTTACGCCCTGAAGATGGTATTAAGTTTCCTTACCCCCCCATCACTCCCATCTGGAATTATCCGTCTGCTGCAAGGAACTGACTCCTAGGGGCTTCATATCTTGAGGCTTCCCTGTATTCGCCTGGCTTTTAACTCCTGTTTTTGGATTTCATGACTTTTTCACCTCACTGGAGCACAGTCTCAAGTAACTTCCTCAGAACTGGTACGTGGGAAGTAAACTTCGGGAATCTCTGATTGCTACTTTATACTTTGGAAGGGCACAGAACTCTGTGTTGAAGAGCATCTCCCCACAGAACACCAAGGGTACCACTGAGCCCTATCATTCATGCGGCTCACGCCTACTTATGCTTGTTCCTCTGAAGACTTCTTTTCCCTGGAAGTATGTAGCCTCTTTATTCTCAGTGTTCTACAATCTTCCAAGGATCTGCATTTGTACCATATTTTATTTTATATATATATATATATATCACATATATAGCATTCATTATGCTAAGCAAGTTAGAGATCCCTTTCAATTTTGGAAAAATTCTATATTGTTTCGCTTTCTCCATTTTTTTCTACTTTAGAGTATCAAGATGGGCATCTAGATTGTTCCTCTGTATCTCTTCTGTCTTCTCTCTCATTTTCATCTTTCTCTTCTAATTTCCAGGAAATTAGTTTTCATTTCCCATACATTTTCCCCCCATGGCTCCTTTTTTAAAGGAGCACATGCATGCGTGTGTGTTACTAAGGACTGAAACCAGGGCCCACCCACTGCAACGTTCCCAGCCCTACAGGTACCAGCTCCCCACAGTGAATGTCATCATTAGGTACTGTAAACATGTACTGTATTAACAAACATTTTTAAAAACTTAGCTAAGATACTTAGTTGCTCAGGCTGGACTTGAAATTGTGATCCTTCTGTCTCAACCTCCCAGAGTACTTGGATTAGAAGTATGCTGTATCCTGTTCTTATTTTATGGTTGCAGGATCTCCTCAAATCTCTTCAAAGGATATAAATTTGAGAGATTTTGCTTAAGATCTTGTTGGTCTCCTGAATCCTCTGTTACCTCCAGGATCACTTTTTTTTTTCTTCTCTTTTTTGGTACCAGGGATTGAACTTGGGTCCTTGTCCTTGTGCTTGTGAGGCAGGTGCCGGAACTCTTGAGCTAAATCCCCAGCCCACGATCACTTTTCTATTTCATCTTGGCTCTTCTCTTTCCCACTGTAGGATTTATGTGCCTTCAAGCAGCTGGCCATCCTTGTTTGTCTGTTAATATTTAAGAGTAATTCAAACAAATATCCAGTCATCTCTGTATCCTGGGGGCTTTGTTTTAGGGTAAGTCAATGGAGTCAGATATAATGTGGAAGTTCTCTCCTCTAGGGTTGTTTTACTTTTTCTTTTCTTTTTACCCCCAGAACTGGCAATCAAATATAGGACCTTTCACTTTCCAGGCAGGCGCAGTGCCACTAAGCTAAATCCTCAGTCCTGGTTTTTGTTTTTTGAAACAAGGTCTCACTATGTAGCCCAGGCTGGCCTAAAATTCACAGCAATCCTACTACTGGTTTTCAGAGTACTGGCATTACAAGGTGTGCACCACCATACCCCAGCTTTGAGCTATTTCCATTTTATTTTCTTTTTAGAGCTATTTACTTTTTAAAATTTCTTCAAAGAAAAAAAATTCCTCTGGTTTTCTGGTTGAGGGAAAGATGCCTCCCTGATGAACAGTCTGAGCTTGCTGTCAAGGAGGACCCTATAGGAAATACATAGGATTTAATTAACCTTCCCATTTTCAGCTCCATTTTTCTCCTATCCTTTCTTGCACCTGTATTTCCAGGATGCTGTGTAGCCTGTCTTTTGTTATTATAACAAAATATCCAAGGCAGGCTAACTTTAAAAAGAAAGCTTTCCTCACAGTGGCATCCCTCACTAAACGGGTCCTGGGGATTGAACGTGAGCTACAACCCTAGACCATTTTTATTCTTTTTATTTTGAGGGAGGGTATTGCTAAGTTGTCAAGTGCTCAGGCTCAGCTCAAACTTGTAACCCTCCTGTCTCAGCCTCCCAGAATGCTGGAATTATGACATACCCTGCTGTGGTAGCACACAGCTACTCAGGAGGCTGAGGCCAAACTGGGCAACTTAGCAAAACCTTGCCTCAAAAAGTGAAAAAATAAAAGGGAGTCGGGGATGTAACTCAATGGTAAAGCACTTGCCTAGCATGCATGAGTCCCTGGGTTCCACTCCCAGCACTCCAAAGAGAGGGAGGAGGGAGGAGGGAGAATCGCCAGCAGCAGCTTGATCAGCTCAATGTGCTGCAGAGTCGAGGGCATGGTGGTACCAGCATCAGGTTGGCTCTGGTACGGCTGTGTGGGGCAGAACTGACCAGGGTCCCATAAGACAAACCAAATCCTTTCCAAGGGCAGTACCTTCAACAGACCAAGGGGCTCCCAGTAGGCCCTGCTTTTTCTGTTGGCATTTTGTTTTGAGACAGGGCCGCACTATGCAGCCAGGCTCCCTCCTCTCCTGGAGGGCACCACCGTGCCTGGCTCAAGCCCACTTAAAGGAGCCACACTGCCTCCTGTGCCACCAGCAGGCACCAAGCGGCCAGCACATGGAGCCCAGGGTTCCTCATCCTGTGTCTTCACTCACCACTCCTGCATCTATGGTAACTTTCTTGTTCTAGAAATTTTGTGAAATCTACATGCACAGAAAGCTCCCCTCTTGTTGGCTTCATTTTTAAAAAAAATCCTTTTCTTATTAACAGTTTGGAAGGAAGAGATAGACACAGTAGAGGGTCAGTCAGCTGTCTTGAAGTGGCAAGTCCTTTGTAATCTAAGTATTTTGTGATTCTTTAAAAGAAGATCATGTTAGCGGAGCATGGTGGCGCATGCTTGTTGTCCCAACTGCTCAGGGGGCTGAGGCAGGAGGCTCACTTGAACTCGAATTCAGAGCCAGCCTGGACCCTGTACAAAAAAATAAAAAATTTTAAAGAGACGAATGTGAGGGCAAAGACTTATTCGTTCTTAGAGCAAGATGTTGTAAAATCCTAGCTTTCCCTGAAGTTGCAATCACATTCTTTCTCCTTGGGCAGCTCACTCATGCCTTCCTGTTCTAGCTCACGTTCTGGCCAATAAAAGCAGGAAACGCAGATTCACACAAGGGGATCCAATGGCAGCGTGATTAGTCCTGGTATGTGCCTTATTCATCTGTACACGGCAGCAGTCGAGTCAGAGAGGATTCCTGTTAACTAGAACTGCGATCTCCTGTGCTACACAGGAAAACTGTTCTGCACAAACACTCTTGCTCGGCCTCCCTCCCGGTCCCTGAGGGAACGCTCATGGGCCAGGTCCGTCCTGTTTTACTACTCCCAGGGGCCCTCGGACCTACTTATTAGATTTCCTTCTTACAGATGAGACGGGAAAGTCACTCAACTTACAAGACAGGGAAGGGGTGGGTGTTGTCACTTGGAGTCTCGTGTCACCTCTGCAGCTCCTTCTGCCTCCTGTACTGTTCCATGGATGCAGGGCAGAAGGGTCTCTGCTCATCATTTCAAAAACAGAAACCAAAAAGCTCCAGACCTCCACAAAACCTTTGGTCTTCAGATTTCCCTCCTAGATCCTCCCCTTAGGCACACACACCACTCGCCTAAAGCACTCTGCCGTGCCAAATATTGGCAAAAATTTTCTGTTTTGCATATTATAGTGCTTCAAATGGATATGACAGAATTTACATAACCAACCCTTCTGTGTTAGGGGCTGAGTTCGTTCTGATATTGATATTACAAATAATGCTGCAACGAAGTACTTCAAGTCTGTAACATTACTCTTCTTTTAAATTTTAACTTTTATAAATAAAGCTCCAAATGAAAGAATATAAGCATTTTACAGGACTCTTATAAAGTATATGCCCAACTTTCCACCATGTTATGAAACACCTGGCTATGTTCATCACCAATTAGCTGTTTGAACTTTGAGATGTTAATGAATTCTATAGCTAATTTTAACATAATTATTAAGCTTCTATCACATTTCCTGAAATTTTCCATTTCCTTTTAATTTTAGTGACTTTTCATAGATTCTAGTCTATCATTTAACAAAATTCTCATATCCTATAAAGCTAATTCATGTGTCAGAAAATAGGCAAATATATAAAAATACTATACTTCTGAATCTTTATTTCTCCGTAACAATTTAGTCAGTTTTCATATCAATCAGAAATACTGTTTTTGATCACACTTATTTAGCTAGACAAATTCAACATGGACAGCTGCTTGCTTTCCTGTGGTATCTGGCAGATTAGGTGACCAGCCACCCCTTCGTCAAGCTGGCCTGTTTTCGTCTATTCATCTAACAAACTTATTTAGAAAGTGCTTTGTGTCACGCTCTTGTGTTTAGTCCTAGATATAAATAGCACCCAGTTGAGGGAAACTGTACAAACAAGTTACCGCAACACACAATGAGACATGGTATAATGAAGATTTCCACACTGCAACACGGTAGTGAGAGAACAAGTGGGAATAAGTCTGCAGGAGATGAGTCAAACACTTCCCGAAGTAATTCAGATGTGTCTTCCCTTTCCAGGTGAATCAAGGCAGAAAAGACAATGCATGCAGAGGTCAGAAGGTGAAAACATCACAGAGCCATTCGGAACTGTATGTGGGTTTGTTTCTTATCCATCTTAATGCCAGAGTCACGCCTAAGAAGAGGAGACTGGAAGACAGGCCAGCAGGGTGGCACCACCTGTAGTCCCCGCACATGGGGGCTGAGGTAGGAAGACTGCTAGAGCCCAGGAACTTGAGTAATACAGCAAGATCCCAAATACACCAAAAATAAATAAAAGGTAAGGCTGGAGAAAAACAGGGGGCCAAGTCACGGAAAACAGGCTGACCAGATCAGCGTTTGGAGGAATCAATCTGGAAGATGGACTCGCAGAGTCGAGTCAGTAGGGAATGACAAGACCAGTGCCACAGAGGTATAGGTGATGCTTTAAAGGACCACCTATCTGTGTCGGATACAAAACACTGGGCTTCCAGCAGCACCACAGGTCAGCAAGAGACCTCTGTCCAACCACCCAGCCAATGTCACTCCAGTCATAAAGAAGGACAACCAATCAGCCAGCATAGTCTGAACCTGGGTCAAGTTTCAAAGTTTATTAAGCTTCTGAAGTACTGAAAAATCTCTGTTTTCTTTTCCCCACTCTCCACCCAGCCCCAGTAACCACCTTTGGGAATCTGAGAGTCCACTCCAACTCTCAAAGTGCTCAACTACCACTCCATTAACTTGTGCAGACTGCTCTAGCTCCAAAAGGACCCCTGAACTCCGCTCTGATGGAATCTTTAGGAAGATCTGAACAAAACTCTATTTTGACCTTAAATTTATTCAAAAGCACACACAAACTCACCACTGTCTGTCAGGAATCAATAGGGAAAAAAGGGCGCTGCCCTATAGTTCTATGGTTCACCCTAGAGGTCAAAGTGTTAACCATGTCTGGTTGATTTTTACCCACACCAAAGAGACTATACTAGAAAATGCAAACGTCGTGCCCTCTGCTAGGCCTTGAAGACTCACTTGTCAGGACCTTTATACTGAGCACAGCTGCAAAACACTGATGATCTCAGGGTCCATGTCCACGAAACATATTGCTTCTCACCATCTAATGAATTGTTGCGATCAGTTAAAACAATCACACTTTCTTTACATCTTTGGTGAAAGAAGGCAAGTAGGATCCTTGCCATCAGTTTCTTTACCTTGATGTAACAAATCAGCTAACTGATTGTATGCAAAGTCTCAGTAAAATGCACCCACTCAATCTTTCAAGGTAGGCCATTTCTCCCTTCTAAATCCGAAATGTCAAAAACAAAAACAGAAAAGGGGAAATGAGGACCTATTATTCTGTTTTTTTCTTTTTCTTTTTTAGACAGAGTCTTACTGTGCAGTCCAGGCTGGCCTCAAACTCACAAGTGATCCTCCTGCCTCAGCCTCCCGAGTGCTAGGATTACAGGTATGAGTCACCATGCCCAGCTTCATATTAATTAAAAAAAAACTTCTTTATAAGTTTGCAGTACATAATGATCACATTCCTCATGGGGCACTGCATATGTACAGAAAATATTGTAATTCTTATTCTCTCCATCTCATGTCCCTCTTCCTATTTGCAAAAGATCTAGCTCCCTATTTCCTATTTATCTATCATTTATTTTGCTTTCTTTATACTTTGAGTTTTTCAGGAAAGAGAAACCGTGCAAATTTAAGCTTGTATGTCTAATTTATTTCGCTTAACTGGTCTCAAGGTGTGTCCATTTTCCTACAAATGACTCAAATTTATCACTCTTTATGGCAGAGTAGTGCTTTGTAAAGTATAAATACCAAATTTTCTTTATCCATTCAATTGTTGATGAATATTATGAGTTGTGCTGCTACAAACATGGGCATGCATGTATCACTGTACTATAACTCTTTCAGGAAGATACCCGAAGGAGAATAGCTGGATCGTGTAACTTCTGGTGTTAGTTTTGGAGGAATTTCTGTCCTCAGTAGTTATACTACTTTACACTCCCAACACTGGAGAAGGGCTCCTTTTGTTCCATAGCTTTGCCAGCACTTATTTGATTTTTTTGTTATTGTTTGATTTTGATGATAGAGTAAGGTGGAATCTGTTTCAATTTGCATTTCTCTAATGGCCAGGGATAGTGGGCATTTTTCACGTATTTATTGGCCATTTGTATTTCTTCTGGGAAGTGATTATTCATTTTAGCTATTCATTTGGGGGTGGGCAGGTCTGACGTTTTGAGTTCTTTATATATTTAGATATTAGTGTTCTGACCAAGGAATAGCTGACAAAATTTTTTTTTCCCACTCTAGGTTGTCTCTTCATCCTATTGGTTATTTCCTTCGCTGTGCAGCAGCTTAATTTTATACGCTCCCGTTGGTTGATTTTTTATGTTATTTCTTGTACATCTGGGGTTCTGTTTAGAAGTCCTTCCCTAGGCCTACGTCTTCAATGACACTTCATAGTAAAAATCCCAGTTTTACCTAAAAAATTGTATCTTATTTTATTTTACTAATAGAATAAGTATTCCTGTTTTAATATTTAGAGGCCATCTTCCCTCCAGTGTGTGTTTTTGGCCCCATTGTCAAAGAGCAGTTGGCTGAATGGGCCTGGGGTTGTTTCTGCTTCTCTGTTCTGTTCCACTGATCCACATGTCTGTTTTTGTGCCATTACCATGTTTTGTTTTCTTTTTATTTTTTGAGACAGGGTCTCACTATGTAGTTGAGACTGACCTGGAACTCACCATGTAGCCCAGGCTGGTCTCGAACTCACAGCAATCCTCCTGCCTCAGCCTCCCGAGTGCTGGGATGACAGGCATGCGCTACCACACTCGACTTCATTTTCTTTTTAAATCCCTTTAACTTTGTAATATAACATTTAGTCTGATATTGTGATGCCTGCTTCTTTGCTTTTGTTGTTCCACACTGCTTTTACTATTCTGGGTCTCTTTTGGTTCCATATGAATTTTAGGATTATTTTCTCTAGTTCTGTAAGGAATATCATTGGCATTTTGATTGGGGTGGCATCAAATTGATTTATCAGTTTAGGAAGTAGGGTCATTTTGACAATATTGATTCTGCCTATCCAGAAACACAAGCTACCTCTCCGTTTTCTGGTTTCCTCTTTGATATCCTTTTGAAAAGTACTGTAGTCTTCATTACAGAGGCCATTCACTTCATTGGTTAGATTAATTAATGAATATTTAATTTTTCTTGATGCTATTGTGAATAGTATTGCTTTCCTAATTTTTTTTTTGGTTTTTTTTTTTCCGGATTTTTGAGAGGGTCTCACTATTCCAGGTCACTGACCTGGAATTCACTACATAGCCCAGGCTGGTTTCAAATTCACAATGATCCTCCTGCCTCAGCCTCCCAAGTGCTGGGGTTATAGCCATGTGCCACCACACCCGATTCTCCAATGATTTTGAAAGACAACATTGCAAGATATTAGTCTGGGTTAAATGTTTTCTTTTAGGGCTTGAAACACTTCATTCCAGACTCTTTTGGCCTTTACATTTTGTATTGAAAAATCTGCTGTAATCCTTACCGTGATAAGTGAGTTTTTGCTTTTCTCTGACAGCTTTTAAGATTCTGTCTTTGTGCTAGACTTCTGGGATTTTTACTATGATGTGTCATGGAGAGCTTCATTTTTTCATTGTAATTATCTGGTGTTATGTAAGCCTCACTTACCTGTATGTTGAGTTCTTTCTCCATACTTGGAAAGTGTTCTGCTATGATTTCTGTGATCAGATATTTTATTCCACGTGTGCTGTCCTCTAAGATCTAACTCCAATTTGCCTTAGGTTAGTCTACTTAGCATCACTTAGTAGCCGGTGAATGATTTTTTCCTTGCTCTCTTGTCATTTTTAAGGTATCTGAGTATATCATCATGTGTTTTCATGCTGTCTTTGAGGCCTGAGACCTCCCTCACGTAGGTCACTTCTGCTATTCAGGTATTCAACAGAATTCTTTATATCCATAATTTTTTTTTTGGTACCAGGAATTGAACTCAGGATCTTGTGCTTGCCAGGCAGGTGCAGTGCTACTAAGCTACATCCCTGACGATCTCTAGAATCTCTATTTGGCACTTTTTCATAAGGAATCTGTTTTGAGGGTAAATGTAAAATTCATGTCTGGAATAGTTTTGGGCAGCTCTTCTGATTTTTCACTTGTTTCTTCTTTAACCACATGGTAAGTTTGATAGCTCCGCTATCTTTTGGACCATGTTATCTTTGAGCTTGCTGAGTTTCTTTGCTTTCTCCTCAATCATTTCCTGCAGCTCAGCTATGTGGTGTTTGATTTACTCTCCAGTGGGGTCCCTTGGATCTGCTTTGGGAGAGTTAAGAGTCTTCAGAAGCATTTGTTGCCTTGTTTCTTCATGTTCTTTTTTTTTGTGTGTGTGGTGAGAATTGAGGTCAAATAAAGTGAAAAGAATTTGTTGTGATGCACTCTTCGCTTTATTTGGCAAGAGGTATTGCATACCACTTCAGTCTACCCAACTTTATTACCTGGGTTGGACACAGTCACTGGGACATAGCAATCCTGCTCTACTCTGGACAAAGGATGTCTCCTGTCATCACAGGTTAGGGCTTCTCAGACTAACAGAAGAAGCTGTAGATAAGTTAGAGACTGAGGATAGTGAGCAGTGGTCTCAGTTATGTACTCTACCTTCTCAGGCAAGCACAAAGGCTTAGCAGTGGCCGGGCATGGTGTGGCATGCCTGTAATCCCAGCACTTGGGAGGCTGAGGCGGGAGCATTGCTGAGTTTGAGACCAGCCTGGGCTACATGGTGAGTTCCAGATCAGTCTCAACTACATAGTGAGAATCTGTCTCAAAAAAAAAA
>NW_022900940.1:21472350-21481974 GCF_012274545.1 Fukomys damarensis | reverse complement strand
CAGATGACAATAGACTGTAAGAGCAGGGTCCTCCCTCCCTGGTCCACTAAGCACTTCACAAAGGGTACCAAGGTCCCTGACTGAGAGCCAGTCAGCTTCAGAGCCATCACTGCATACAACTTCCCTGCACCTTAGACGTGGGTCTCAGGGGTCCACCAGGAATCACACCATTTCTAAAGACTGCCTCATTCATGGCTTCATCTTACTCTGCCTTACTGGTTGAACATTTGGAATGCCCTGGGCTCATCTTTTCTTTGGCCTGCTTCCCGTGGTTCTCCATGTGCCATCTTCACTTCCGCTGCTGGCCTGAGAATCCGTGCCTCTCTGTAGGCCTGTCCTGGGGATCTCACTCTTAAATGCTGCTGCTTGTTGAACAGGCAGCTCCACTGGGAAGTCCTCAGGGGCATCTTAAGCTGAACAGAGATAAACTTGTTTCCTTCTCCCTCTTTATGCCTCCTCAGCAATCCTCCCTCTTAGCCGCTGACCTCAAAGTCTACTTGGTTATCCAGCTAAGGTTGCTACCTGGAAAATCAATGACCTCACACTTGTCCTCATGCCCACCGTCAGCCAGTCACCAAGTCCTCCCAACTCTATTTCCCAGTCCACTGCTTCCTCTACTCCCTGCTGCCCTTGTCATTAATGTCATTCTTAAATTACTGTGGCAGATGCCCCACTCATCTTCAGCATCCAGAAACACCCTAAGGGATAGGTCCTAGCAGTGTCATGTTTCGTACAATTTATATAAAACTGACATGAAAATCTAGCACATCCAAAAGTGAGTTCCTGACGTAACCTCACATAAGTGATAACTTTATCCGATCAAACCCCTCCTGTCTTCACTGTATTATGTATGTGTTTAATTCCCACATCAGAAAATTCTAGACTAGTCTAGAACCAGACTAAGTCATTTTAGGGTTTTTGAGACAAAGACTCATTGCCTAAGTCCAGGCTGCCTGGAATCGATGTGGCCCAGGCAGGACTCAAACTAGCAATCTTCCTGCCTCAGCCTCCAGAGTGCCTGAATTATAGGTGACTACAAGTTTTAGTTTTGAAAAAAAGAACTAAATTGCAAGGAAATGAACCCCAGAGACCTAAAATACATGACAATAATAGCATACAAAAAGGAGGTAACAAGTTAAAGGGCCAAGTTAAAAAGGAATATACTATAGAAGAAGTAAAGATAGTAATTTTAAACGAATATGTTAAAACCAAATATTAAAGTTTCTCGAGAGCCAGACACAAAGGAGTACATACCACATGAGCTCATTTACATAAAGCCCCCAAACAAGCAGAAAGTATCTACAGTGGTGACAGAGGACAGCACAGTCGTAACTCAGGGCTGGGTGGGGCTGATTAGAAGGGGCTTCTGGAGTGCACGCTGATCACAGCACTGGGTTCACTTGACATAAACTCAGTGAGGAGCTGCAGACCCGAGGGCTGTGTCTCCCTGGAGGTACAGAGCTCACACTTCAATGGGTAAGCACTTAAAAATAGTGAGTACCTTCAGATCAACAAGAGGGGAGATAACGAAAAAGGAAATCTCCTCAGACAATCCAAAACACTGCAATAAAGTAGAGAAATAATGGAAAAAAAATGGATGAATAGAAATTATAAAATAAAAAGACTGAAAATCTATGTGAGGCAGGCATGGTGTTGCATGTCTCTAATCCGAGCTACTCAAGAGGGCTGAGGCAGGAGGAGGCTGAGACTCCATCCCCAAATAACACTTAAAAAGGGCTGTGAGTGAGCTCAGGGGTAAAGGATTCGCTTACTGTGTGTGAGGCCCTGTGTTTAATCCCTAGTAGTAAAAAAAAAAAAAAAGAGTAATGTCTAACAAGATTTGTAATGAATGAATAAAAGTTATAGGATAAACATTTTAAAATCAGACATTTAAACACTCAGTTACAACCTGTTTACAAAGGATACCTGCAAAGAAAATATTAAAAAATTAAAAGTAAAGCATAAGCGGGCCAGGGATTTATCTCAGGTACCGCACCTGCCTTGCAAGCGCAAGGTCCTGAGTTTGATCTCAGTACCAAAAAAAAATTTTTAAAGCATAAGAAAAGACATACCAGGTAAATACTAGCCAAAAGAATACCAGTAAGGTATGTTAATAACAGCCAAAATGTACTTTTGGGCTCAAGGCATTATTACAGATAGAAAGGTACAAATTATACTGAAGGATTTAATTTCAGGGTACACACCTAATAACATAACCTCAAACACTGACAGAACTACGTTTCCCAATAAATAAAATGGACAAAAAGTTAACATGTTAAAGAGCACCATTAAAAAGCTTCGTCTAGGGCCGGGGATTTAGCTCAGCAGTTCGGTGGCCTGCCTTGCAAGCACAAGGACCCGAGTTCAATCCCCGGTACCAAAAAAAAAAAAGCTTCATCTAACACGCATATATATAGAATATTATACTCAACAATTATAAATTATGCATTTTTTTCCAAGAACACAATGACTATTAATATCGATACATTTCAGGCCGCAAGACAAGGCTCAACAACTGTTATCAAATCTAGTACACTCTCTAATCAGAATGCAAACATGTCAGAAATCAACAAACTAGAAAAAGACTCATGTTTACTTATTCAAAAACACTTCTGCTGAGCATAGTGGCAGATGCCTGTAATCCCAGCACTTGGGAGGCAGAGGCAGGAGGATCACCATGAGTTTGAGGCCAGCCCAGGCCACATTGTGAGTTCAAGGCCAGCCTGAACCGCATAGCACTCATAAAAACACACTTCTGAATATTTCAAGAGTCACAGAGAAGTCAAAATTAGCATGATTAGAAGCAAAGAATAAGGCTGGTGATTTAGCTCAGTGGTTCTACCGCCTGCTGCACAAGCTCAGGACCCGAGTTTGATCCCTGGTTCCAAATAATAAAAAGAAGCAAAAAATACACTACATATCAAAACATACAAAATAAAGCTATAGCAGAAAATGTGTGACCTCAAATATGTACAGTAAATAAGAATAAATACTGGATTAAAAAGATAAGTTTCCCAGCAATCAGGAGGCTGAGGAAGGAGCACTGCCATAGGTTTGAGGCCAGTCTTGGCTACATATTGAGTTCAAGGCCAGCCTGAACTACATTGTGAGATCCTGTCTCAAAAAAACTAAAAAATTAAAAATAGATAAAAATGTTTGATCCCCGTACCAAAAAAAACATAAAAAATTAAAAATTAAAAAGCTAAGCTTCAAATATAAAGAAGAAAATAAAACATGAAGGAGTAAAAAGGAAAATGTTACTGTAACTTCTGCAAAGTAAACCCATAACAAAAGAATAACATGAGCAACAATGTAACCATACATTTGAAAACTTAGGTGAAACAATTTATTAACAGTAAGCTGGGCATAATAGTGCACACCTGTAATCCCAACTACTAGGGAGGCTGAGGAGGAGAATCCCAAATTCAAGCCAATCCAGGGCTATTTAGAGAGACCCTTTTTCAAAATAAAAAATAAAAAGGGCTGAGGATGTAGCTCAGTACAATACCCTCTGTTGAATCGCCAGTATTATAAAAAATAAAAGAAAGGTCTAGATTGTATTTGTCTGTATGTTTAGAATATTTCATAATATAAATTTTAATACATGTTTAAAATTAAGACATTGTGGCTAAAACAAAAAAAAAAATTACCATTTTTAGGCAGAAAGCCTTTGTTTTTTAACTTCAAAACTCAAGTGACTGAGCAGAAAAACTGTGGGTTTTTTTTTTTTTTTAACCCACCGCAAAGACAGGAAACCCCACCTGGGAGCTGTAGGTGCCTCAGAAGCCGATAGTGCTGGCAGTTCAGGAGCAGGTCAGAAGGAAACTGCAAACTTGCCCCAGATAGGGCAATGGAGCATCACTCATTCCTGCACAGATCCCATTCGCACGGTGTTTCAGTGTCCACAGACTGTTTCTCCTACACATCAGCTATTTCAATGGACACACGCTTTCCTGCCTTTAGTATAGTCTTACAGATTTTTGGTATCCAGGATCGAACTCGGGACCTTGCGCTTGCGAGTTAGGCAGTGGCACCCCTGGGCTAAATCCCCAGCCCTGTCTGTCTTTAGTATAAATAATGGGATTAGACATATATGTGTCAGGGACTGACCTGGATGGCTGTGTGTGTGTGTGTGTGTGTGTGTGTGTGTGTGTGTGTGTGTGTGTGAAAAAAAATGTGTGTGTGTGTGTGTGTGTGTGTTAGGAGTTGAACCCAGGGCCTCATCCATGCTAGGCCAGCACTCTACCACTGAGCTACATCCTCCCCTCTCCACAGATTATACATTCCCCCCCCCCTTGGTACTAGGAATTGAACCCAGGCTTCTGCACTGAGCTACATCCCAAGTCTTCTTTCTATTTTTTAAATTTTGAGATAGGGTCTCGTTTAGCAGCCCAGGCTGGGTTTGAGCTCATAATCCTCCTGCCTCAACCTCCCAGAGTGCTGGGATGATAGGCGTGCACCACCACGTCCAGCCTTTATGTTCTTTTTAATCCCTATAGTACAACCAGGTTCCCTAATCCCTGATTACAGATCAATAGAGCAGTAGAGGAACTTGGTCACAGGCTCATTCTTTCAGGTGGGGCCAAGGCTCCACCTCTAGCTCAAGGCTCCAGATCTAGCTGATGCTTCCCTTTAACCATTTCAACATGAAGGTCCTTGGCTGGAAGTCATCCACTGAGCCACAGAGAGTGCAAGCAGGCCCTGTCCAAGCCCAGTCCCCCACCACCTGTATGAGGCACCCACCTTTTGGATAACGCTTTGTATAGCATAGTACTTCTCAGTGAGGTCCCCTGCCTCGCTCAGTGGGGCATCATAGTCGTAGCTGGTGGGCTGTGCTGCATAGGGTATGTTGGCCCCTAGAAGACAAAAACATGCCACTAGTTACTACTGAAAGTCTTGCCCTGGGACAAGCTCTATAGGACGGATGGGCTCAGAATTACAGGGAGGAGAAATAAGAACACATTAGAATTGTTAACTAATCCACTAATACTGAAGTGGACCTCAGCATGCAAATCCAAAGGAGAGGAACTTTCTCCCTGCAGGTGGCATAGGCCAAGCACCCTGAATTCACAAATCATTTCCACCCCCTCACTCTTGCTCTCTGCCAAAGCTCACAGCTGTGATTCTGACAGACAGCATTTCCATCGGACAAGCAGGCAACCTGAAGCTTACACAAAAGCCTGCTACCATCTTACAACCCGCAATGGCAGTATAACCCACAACACTGTTAACCTACAATCTCTGATCATTTTCTTGTCCTCAAACTGTGTGGTTGAGAAAAGGTCTGGTGAAAAAACAGGGGACTGTGTTGGGGATTAGCAGAAAACTGAAGACATCAAAAAAAAAAAAAAAAAAAAAAAAAACCAACGCAGAGATGAGTGTAGGAGCCACAGCTTGGATCCACATTCAGGACAAAAGCACTCATTCACTGCCCCGGCTGCCAGGTGTCTCGGCTGCTGACATGTCTCAGATGTGCTCCTCTCTGAGCACTGGGCTCTGCTCAGCTGTCCAACACAAGCTTACAATCCTCTGGGGACAGACTATATCTACCCTCTGACCAGTACAGAGACAGAAGAACCAGCTCCCTGTGCTCACAGAGCCAGCCCTGCTCCAGAGCTCCTCTAGCACGGGCCAAGGCCTGTGTGAAACTGCATCCCAGCCTGACTTGGCTGCCCAGTCCTGCCCCCACCCTGTGCTCCTCTACAGAGGCTGCTGCTCCTGGGAGCATGCCCAGAAACATCCTGCCTGGTCATCTCAGAGTCTGCTTCCAGGGAAACTTGACCTGTAACAAAAACAGAATGTTCACAGAAAAAAAGAGATTGTGCATAGAAAGGCCTAGAAAAGCCAATGTCCCATAATTGTCATCCAAGGGGCAAGTCGGGACCAGAGGCTCCCAATCGTGACGGATGATGTTCACAGGCATATACAGCCGCTGCAGTCCGGGGCGCACTCGCCTGTGCATAGGAGTCACATGGGAAGCCTGCTGAAACCTGATGTCTGAGCCCCATTGCAGAGACTCGGCTTCGGCAGATCCAGGTGTGACTCAAGACTGCACTTCCAGCAGCCCCAGGTGAAGATGCTGTCGCCGTCTGTGGACCAGCAAGGCTTTGTGCCCTTCTCCCCGGACTTCAGAGGGCACTTGGACACACAGGTATGTGAGCATGGATTTATTTTAGGGTTTTGTCCAAGCTGATACATAAGTAAATGAGGCATGAAATAACGACAGCTCACCCCTAATTAATAATGAATTCCTTGGACACAGTTCACAAATAATGGAGAAGCCTGGATGATCCTACAGTGTAGGCAATGACAAACGAGTGAGGCTGAGGCTGGGGCAGCCCAGACCGACTTTCTCATTACTTCTCTGCATGGAATCTCCATTTTAAAGACCTAGACCTGGACCTAGACCTCAACTGAACTGATCAGACACAACTCAGTCAACAGGTCTGCCTGCCTTGGGAACCACAGGTCACAATGCACCCCTTCCCATGAGACATAAAGAGAACTAAAACCACAGCCCTTGCTGCAGGAGCTCACCTTCCTTGGGGCTCCTCTACCTCTCATGTGGCAGTGACGGGGCTTATTTCCGTAACTCATTCTGCACTTAATTGCGTACATCTGAAGGGAAGACTATGTCTCACTTTACCCTCAAGTCCTCAGCAGAGCCAAGCACAGAGGAAAAGCTCAGCAGAATCTGGCAAGTTGAGCTGAGCAGAAACAAGGAGCCAAACTGGGAAGTGAGTCAGCAGATTAAAGGCTGGACTGAAGACTAAGCCCTTGGTCCTAGTTCTATTAGCACAATTTTTTTTTTTTTTCTTTTGAGACAGGGTCTTGCTGTTTAGTTCAGGCTGGCCTTGAACTCCCTATGGAGCCCAGGCTGGCCTCAAACTCACAGGGATCCTTCCTCAGCCTCCAAAGTGCTAGGTTCTACCAGCACAATCTTACTGTTTATGTTTCAGCCAGGATGAGCAACAGAGGTGAGAAACAGCATAGTTTGACTCCCTCCGGGTATGTGACAAGGCATGCAAAGTAGGAGGGCAAGAGAAGCAGGAGACTTAGCACACCTCAACTTTCCACACCGCGTGGGCAGTGTGGGACAGCCTGGGTCCCGAAGCAGCTGTCACACGGCTGCGGACATGCAGATAGTGGGCAGGGGGACACAGTGCACAGGGTGGAGCAAGGGGCCACCCTCCAGATATTTTTCTCTCTGCCCACCTCTGGATAGCTGGCTTAAAGAACAGACTTTGCCTCTTATCCCCAGGGAGCAGATCGGGCCAGAGGCAACCCTAAGAGGCCCAAAGAACACAAAGCAGCCAGAGAGGGCTACTCAGGGCAGCAGGCCTGCAAAGGATTACCTCACAGGCTCCCTCAAGCTCGAGTGCGAATCCAGTCTCTAACCTTTGCCAGCTGAACAGGAAGTATGTGGACCTTTTTTCATATACCTAGATATTCTTATCTCTAAAGTGGTGTCGATACCCCCCAACCTAGCTGGGCGTGAAGGCAAGTCTGTAATCCCAGCGATCTGGGAGGCTGAAACAGGAGGATCACAAGTTCAAATTCAGCCTGGGCAATTTAAAGATCTAACTTAATCAGACCTGCCTCAAAATTAAAAAAGAAAAAAATGTTAAAAGGGGCTAGGAATGTACTCAGTGGGAAGGTCATGGATTTGATCCCTAGTACTTAAAAAACAACAATAATAAAACTCTAGCCTAGATGAGACTGATATGAGAACTGAAGAAAATAGAGGCAGAAAAGAGACTTCTATTGATTAAGGGGCAGGACAGAGGATAAAGGACAGCTTTCACTTTCTGAGTGGCAGCTTTTGTTTTTTGTACTGGGGACTGAACTCACAACCTTGCGCTTTCAAGGCAGGCTCGGTGCCACTGAGCTAAATTCCCAGCCCCTGCGTGACAATTTTTATACTAATGTTCTTTTCTAAGAAGAATATATTCAGAACAATAATTTTTAAAGAACTGTACTATGTAAATTGCAAAAAATACCAGTCTGTATTTCTAGACAGGTCAATGAGTCAATTCAATCACTGGCAACTGGGTGGAATCCTTATCTGCTCAGGGAAAAGTTGTCAGCAAGACTTACTGGAACCAAAAGACAGAGATAGCTGAAATATCAGTGATCAACCCGGGCAACTTTCATTTCTTAGCTCTGATGACGGTAGTAAAATTGATAATGTTTGTCAGCAATGTCTTTTCCTAGCCATTCTATCCTACAAAAACAGGTAGCATTCAAAAGAGAAGCTGCTGTAGGTTTGTTTTTGTTTCAGTTGTTTTTTTGTTAGTTATTTGGTACTGGAGCTTAAACGCAGAGCCTTCACACTGAGCCATATCCCCAGCCCTTTTATTTTTTATTTTGAAATAAGGTCTTGCTAAATTGCTAAAGTTGAGCCCAGGCTGGGCTCAAACTTGTGATTTACTGCCTCGGCCTCCTGGAGTGCTGGGATTACAGGCATGCACCACCACTGCTGTCTGCAGTAAGAGTTGATAGCATCCAGTTTCAAACACTGAAAGGTTTACCCCAAACTGTGCCTCCAAAGTGCAACAGTCAACCATCCTCAATGATCCCGACAGAAAAATGCAGATGTGGAGAAATGTGTAGAATACAACATAATTTGAATAACTGAAATACAGAAAAATTTGTCATGATTTTTCTTACCTCGCCCCCCAAACAAGTATAGGAATGCAAATGGTGTTGCCACTCTGGGAATCATGAGGCAGTTCCTCAAACTCTAAACACAGAGTTATATGACTGAGAAATTCCACTTGTAGGTAAACACCCAAAAGAACAGAAGCAGGGAATCAAACAGGTCAATGTTCTGTGTGTGTGTGTGTGTGTGTGTGTGTGTGTTTGTGTGTGTACCAGGATTGAACTCAAGAACTTGCACTTGTGAGGAAGGCAGTGGAACTACTGAGCTAAATCTCGGCCCCAGATCAAAGTTCTCAGAAACACTATTCATAACAACCAAAAAGTAGAAATAACCAAATGTCCACCAATCAACAAATGGGTAAACAAAATATTCTAAATTCATACATTAACATATTATTTAGCAATAAAAAATGAAGTTCTAATATTTGCTACTATGTGGATATGCCTTGAAAACATTAGGCTAAATAAAAGCAGATTTTTAAAAACCATACATTGTCTGGTTTTATTTATATAAAATTTCTAGAACAGGCAAATCCATAGTGACAGGGAGATTAGTTTTTTCCATGGGCTGGAAGGAGGAATAGAGGACAGGGACTACTCATAGGTGTGGAGTTTCTTTTTGGGGTGATCAAAACATTCTAGGGCTGGGGATTTAGCTCAGTGGTTCTGGCGCCTGCCTCGCAAATACAAGGAACCGAGTTCTATCCCTGGTACACCCCTCAAAAAAAAATTCTAGAATTAGCATTAATGGCCCCACAACTTTGAGAATACACTTAATATTCATTGGCCGGGCATGGTGGCACACATCCGTAATCCCAGCCCTCGGGAGGCTGAGGCAGGAGGATCGCTATGAGTTCGAGACAGCCTGGGCTACATAGTGAGTTCCAGGTCAGTCTCAGCTATGTAGTGAGACCCTGTCTCTAATATGTGCTGTCTAAAAAAAAAAAAAAAAAAAAAAAAAAA
>NW_022900940.1:21467931-21472323 GCF_012274545.1 Fukomys damarensis | reverse complement strand
TAAAAAAATGGGTAAAAAAAAAAAAAAAAAAAAAAAAAAAAACCCAAACTTAACATTCATTTAAAATTGTAAATTTTATGGAATGTGAATTATATATCAACCAAATGTTAAAAATTAAAAGACCCCAGAAAATATATGCACAAATACACTAGTCACACACTATGACCGAGGACTGCCAAGCTAGATTTGTTTTTAAAGCAAAAAGCCTTGTAGTGCTCATGTTATGTTCCTTGAAAGTTTTTTAGAGTAAAATGATTAGAGAGGCAACTCATATATTAGAAAAGTTAGAATAAAATAATAGGAAACAAAAACTGTCTATAGGTACACCTCCCCAAAATCAAGAATCCAAAGCAGTATACGTTTCTACAAACAGATGTTGAGTTGCTCTTACCATTCCAATAGGCAAAGTTGGTCCCACCTATAAACATGTACCTACAAGGAAACGAGAGAACACAGCACTTATTGGTGAGCCTGCAGCTATGGAGGACACCCTCCCTCCAGGCACGGTGTACTTACATGTTCACGTTTGCCCCGCGGGCGAGCATATCAGAGAGGGAGGAAACCACAGCCTCAGTCTTGACTGTACTGTGATATTCTCCCCAGTGATCTAACCAGCCAGTATAGAATTCAGAATTGATCTAAAAAGAAAGAAGAAGGTGGCACTCAGGATAGACCTCCCAATACGGAGGCCTCCCTGAATCCTCCATCACCCACTGAGGGCCAGGTGGAAGCAGTTGGACATGGACTGCTTTTCCCACAGCTGGAGACCAGGGAAGACTCCAATAATGGCACTGCCCAAACCCAGCCCTCAGGTGCAAACCCTGCATGAGGTCTCGTCTCATACAAGGCCAGCCAGCCCTGGACAGTGGTGAAGTCAACCTGCAGATCAAAATCATGAGGAGAAAATGGCTGAACACATACAGACTTATTTTCTTGTCATCGTTCTTTAGTAAAGTCTTACAACTATTTACACAGCATTTACAGTGTATTGAGCATCATAAGATGAATTAATATGTTCCTGCCAGCTTGAACCACCAGTGGTACATGCAGGATGGTCCTGGTGGGTGTTACAAGCTGCCCGATAGGATAGTCACACAGGGCTCACTGGTGGTTCAAATGGCCTGGCAGCAAGACATATAAAATACAGCCCTGTCATGAGTTAAACTAGCATACAGGAGGATGTGTGTGGGTAATAAGCAAACACTGCAACATTTTATATAAGAGCCTTGAAAGCTGGGTGTAGTGGCGCTCGCCTGAAATCCTAGCACCTGGAGGCTGAGGCAGAAGGATAGCTGTAAGTTTGAGGCCAGTCTGCACTACATAGCAAGACCTTCTCTCAAAAAAAAAGACAGACTTATCAAGACTTGTTATGTAGAGGTACAAGATCCCAACAATGAATGTAACTGTACTGTATCCCTAAAATGTACCAATAAACTCAATTAAAGCTGAAAAAAAAAAAAAGACAGACTTGAGCATCTGTGGATTTTAATCCCCCATGGATATTAGGGACAACTATATTCCTAAAAAGGTTTACTTACATCAAGTTTGTTAACCATTTCCCAGCAGGAAAATTTAGTTGGGCAAAGAACTGGGCAAAATACTTTTATAAAAGAATTATCTCCAAGCCAAGTGTGGTGGCACATGCCTGTAATCTCAGCACTCAGGAGGCTGAGACAGGAGGATCACCATGAGTTTGAGGCCAGCCGGGGCATAGCGAGTTCAAGACAAGCTTGAACTACATATCGAGACCCTGTCTCCAAAAACAAACAAAAATTAGTTCCAAGTTCACCCCTTGTGTGAATACAGACTTTAAGATCACAGGTTGAGTTATAATGAGATAGACTTGGTCCAAGTAGTCTATAAAGCAAACTCCAACAACTTCATGTTTTCCTCTTGATCATTCTTCTGCCAAGTCCGTGTTCTAAAGGAGAAAAATGAAACCTGGACATGTCAGGTTCCAGGAAATAGCTCCACCCAAAGTCTGCAACTACAGGCTCTGCACTGCTCACTAGCAGAGCAGACTCGGGAAAGGCTCCTGGGAGATGGGGCCTGCAGAGTGGAGCCGCTCAACCTGCGCTGAGTGAGCACCATCACCGCCGTGAGGAAGGGAAGAGCAGGGAGCCGGAAGGGCTGATGGCTGCCCACAGCACCTGGACCCTGCCTCTGCCTCCTCCTCCTCCCCCTTTGGAGCGAGCCACCAAGCCCTAGGACTCAACGGGCAGCAGATCCTCAATGCCACCTGACTGATTTTGGAAATGAGACCCTCAGACTCCACCCAGACCCAGCAGATGGCACTTTGCATTTTAACCAGATGTCCCAGTGACTCGTATACATCTGAAAGTTGGAGAACCTTGGCTACACACTGCTCCTAAAAGACACCAAGCTGAGCCAGACTGCAGCCCCACCACTCGATCAGTGCCAGGCCATACGACCCACCCGGGGCAGGGGTGCACGTTCCCCGGCCCCACCAAAGACAGAGACAGCAGGTTCCCTAGTGAGAGCTGCCTCCCCATCCATGTTACTCCACATCCACTGCCACGGAAGCACCAGACCTCCATTCCAAATGGGTGCGTGTCATGCTGCTGTCACTTGTGAGTTCACAAGGGCTATGTCCCCATTATCCTTCAACTGCTGATTCCAGAGCCAGAAAAACAAGAATCTGTATGTTCCACCTCCCCCCACTTTGAGACAGAGTCTTGCTACATAGACTAAGCAGGCGTTGAACTCACGGTGTAGACCAGGCTGGCCCCAAACTCAGTGATCCTCCTGCCTCAGCCTCCCAAGTTGTATATTCCCTTTCTCAGCATGTCACCACCCCGAGTACCCAGAGTTGTTACAAGCCAACAGTCTCCACACCTCACTCCCATCTCTTACCAAGGGTCCTTTAGGCTCAACTTTCCTCTGGATTAGAAAAGCTTCTGTGATGTTTCTGCCTGAAAATTACAGGAGAGAGAAGAAAGGTCAGTCATGGGAACGGTGAGATGGAATGAGCCCCTCACGGGACGTGGGCCTGCCGCTCATGGTCTGAATGTTGGTGTCTCCCCAAAATTTTTAAGTTGGAATCTGATTCCCAGTGTGAGAACAGTAAGTGGTGGGAAGTGACTAAGTCATGAGAACTCCACCAATATGAGCGGGATTTGGCTCAGGGAAATCCGTGCTCCTCTCCACAGGTGGGTGCAGGAAGAAAGCGCATCTCTGAAGCAGGGAACAGGCCCACCCTGGTCTTGGACTTCCCAGCCTCTAGCAGTGTGAGAAATTACTGCTGTCTATAAATCACCCCACTGGTATTCCCTAGTTGTTGGCATTTTAGCACATTAACTTTATCAGTTTCTTTTTCTACACCAAAATATGACTTTTTTTCCCTGAGCCAGGTGAGAATAAGCTGCAGACATGAGGTCCCTGTGCTCCTAAATGCCTCAGTGTGCATCTGTACAGAGCAAGGACATCCTCTAAAAACCACAAGAAGCATTCTAAGACCAGAACATTAACATTCATAAAATACTTTCATCTACAAGCTCTGCTTCAAGATTGTGATTTTCTCAGTAATGACCCCATGGCAAAAACAAAACAGAACAAAGGAAATTTGGGCCTTGGGTCCTACTTAGGATCATGTCCTGCATTCACCGGTCATGCTCTCAAGCTAAATTAAGAGTGACACTTCCTGTGAGCGACACTGCCTGTTCACGGGGAGCTTTCACTGCCGAACCTCTGCGGCAAACGAACCGCGGCACTCCTGAGTCTGGCAAGGCAATTTCGGAAGCAGGTGGCAACCACGTCCAGCCCTCTTGGCTCAGAAGGTTCTGAGTTATGAAGGTGTCAGGTAAGTTTCCTGCTCTGAGGCCTGACAGGCTGTGACACCAGCCAGTGGCTGATTTCATAGCTCACTTAGCCACAACGCATCCCCAAGTATCCTGCCAAGATGTAGGTACCCAAAGAGCAGGGCAGGGCAGACAACAGCAGGGCTGGCCACAGACAGAGGCTCAGGGTGAGCGCCTAACGGGAGAGCTTCTCCCAGCCGGCACCTCCCATCCCCTGGCCCAGCCTTCCTGAGAGAACACATTCCAGAGTCCAGGCAGGCTCTACCAGCGATAAAACGAAGCTCCTCTCGAAGCACTTGTCCGCCAGGCTGAAGTAAGACAATCTTCTGCAGCTGAGGGGTACAGTTAGTCTATTTTACCTGTTATTAATACTACAGCTTGGTTCTTAAATGCTCTCCGGAAGAGCTGGGTGTGGGGGCACACACCTCTGATCCCAGTGCTCAGGAGGCTGAGGCAGGAGCATCACTGCAAGCTTGAGGCCAGCCTGGGCTACATAGTGAGTTCAAGGATAGCCCAAACTGCATAGTGAGACCCTGTCTCAAAACATAAAAAAAAAAAAAAAAAAAAAAAAAAA
>NW_022900940.1:21457044-21467799 GCF_012274545.1 Fukomys damarensis | reverse complement strand
CCAGAGGCCCATGTGTTAAAGGGTTAGTTCCAAGCATGGTGCTCCTGGGAACTGGTAGAACTTTTAAGAGGGTTTCAGGTTACTGTCTTACTGCCTTGAAGGGGACTGTGAGATCCCAGTCTTTTGTTCTCTTTAGATCCCTGGCCATGACATAAACACCTTACCACAGGCCCAAAAGCAACAGGGCGACTAACTACGGACTGAAGCCTCCAAAAATGGAACAGAAAATAAAGTGGGCTGGGGATGTAGCTCATCGGCTATATGTGACTGCCTGGCAAGTGTGAGGTCCTCAGTTCGATTTCCTCTTTTTATTTATTTATTTTAAATGAATTACTATAAATATAGTGCCTTTATTTATTTATTTATTTATTTATTTTTATTAAAAAAATTTTTTTTCCTTTGGTACCAGGGATCGAACTTGGGACCCTGCACTTGCAAGGCAGGTGGTGGAACCACTGAGCTACATCCCAGACCCCTTGATTTCCTCTTTTTTCTCATTGAGTTTATTGGTACTTTTTAGGTATACAGTATAGTTACATTCATCATCGGGATCTAGTACCTTTACGTGACAGGTCTTGGTTCTTATCTGATTTCCTCTTTTTAAGTTGAAGATCTCACATATTTTGCTACAGTCACACAAAGCTAAATGGCATGCTTAATAAAGGAAAGTTTGAGAAATGTCATCCAAATTGCCTCTTGAAACAACATCTGCTCCCAAAGTGACTAAATGAGCCAAAAGCCAAAGTGAAGCTGTGGCTTTCTGCTATGACCAACACTGACCTACTCCGAAGTCCACTGTAGCATAGAGGCCTTGCAGGGTCCCACACTGCAGAAATTCTCCTTTTGCCCCGTCAGTGGTGAACAGAAGTACATTGTTCCCCAGATGGTATCGGAAACGCTGCTGCAGGAAACGTAGGTAGTCATAATCACAGGTAAAATAGGAGCCATACTCATTTTCCACCTGTGAATTTAAAAGAGGAAGAAGAAATTAGGAGTTGCTAGTGTAGCCATTCAAGTGCAATCTTTGTGGTGGAAAATCTCTGAGTACCTGCTTAGACAAAAAGGCTTCATGACACACAACTAATTTTCCAAAAAGCAACTCAGAATAAAAGCTCACCTTCTATTAATCCTCCCACACTGCCTACCTACAGGAAAAAGAAAACTAACAATCCAAATTGGTTTTGGGATGGTAGTGATAGTCACTTCTCTATTATCTCCTATAATACATATTTAACATTACATAGGTAATACCTTCCATGGCAGAAACGTTAGAAAATAAGAGAAAAATGAAAAGACAATGGAAAAATCATCTGCTAACTCCACTGTTCATAATCATTGTAAAGATTTCAGTACATGGCCTTCCAGATTTATACACACTAAACATAGTGTCTTTTCTCAAAACTCATATCTTATTATTTGCACCATTTGTAACTGCTTTCTTCCCCTTAATACATTACGCAAAGTAGCCAAGGCAGTAAGAAGGATGAATGCTAGACACAAATGGACCACTGTCTATTTATTACCGCTAACAAATATCAGAGCATTTGCAGTTTTGTGCCCCTTTTAACAACACTCAGTTTGTGCTCAACAACATCAGTGTTTCTAAACCAAGTACCTTCTACCTTCCCCAGGAGACACTTGGCAATGTCTGGAAACATTCGGGATTGCCACAACCAGAGGAGGGCGTGGCACCAGTGGCATCCCATGGAGAAAGCCTGTACACGCTGCTGATGATCTTATACTGCACAGACAGTCCCACAGTGAAGAGTGACTGGTGTAAAATTGCAATGGTGTCAATGCACATATTCTCAGCATTCCCACGCAGTGAAAACTGGCTTCTTTTTGGCTTTTGTTTTGTTTTGTTTTTTGAGATGAGCTTGCTTTGTAGTGCAGGCTGCCTTGAACTATGTAGCCTAGGTTGGCCTCGAACTCACAGTGATACTCCTGCCTCACCCTCCTGAGTGCTGGCATTATAGGTGAGTGCCACCACACCCAGGTGAAAACTGATTCTTATAGGATAAAAAAATTTTTATTCTCTTCATAGACATATAATATATATATGAAATATGCATTATCCCAGGTATTAACATGTTATAGATGGGGAAGGATAGGCAATAAGAAAAAAGTTTTGGCCACTGGGTTCCATCTTACATGGTGCCCTGCCCTCATGCTGCAGGTTGTACTTCTTTTCCTACTTTTACTTGGCCCAAACTCATTCTGCTGAGCAAGTTTCTTTTCCAACCTTTTCCAACAACAACAACAAAATTGAAAAGGGTTCCTTAGGGAAAAGGGAAAAACAAACAAACAAAAACAAAACAGAAACATCCTTCAAGCAACAAAATAAACTTCTGCTCTACCCGACACACCGATGAACCTCAGAAATATGAGATCGAATGAAAGAAGCCCAACACTAAAAACTACACACATCACAAACCTCTACAGAAAACTTGAAAGCAGTCAAACTCCAAAGTCTGAGTACACGCAGATGTGGTAAAACTATAAAGCAAAGCAAGGTGCTGATGGTCCTCAAAGTAGTAAGTGGGAGGAAATGGGGTTCAATCAGGAAGGACCCAGAGAAGCTGTAGTGCGCTGGCCAGGTGCTGCTCCCCGCCCTGGGGTGGTGGTTGTGGGGGATTCAGTGTAATGGTTCACTGTACTGAGCTTGCATGCATGTGTGTGTATGTGTGTGCACGCGTGTATGTGCCATCTCTCACAGTTTCACAGATGTTTACACAATTATCCAACCATGAAATGTTAATCTATAAAAACATAAATTTTGTGATCCTGGGAAAACATGGTCTGCAAACACAAGCATGAGAAAGTGTGAGCCCCTAGGAAAGAGGTGCTCGCTGCAGTGGGGGAGCCAGGAGAGAGTCAGGAAAGCTTCCCCTCCCGAGGCCATTCAGGAAGGTGAGCACCTAGCTGGGGAAGGGGAGAGGTGCTGGCCCCCGTGCAGAGCTGGGGAGTCCAGGAAGCAATGGTGAATGATGAAAACCAACGAAGTGCCACTGTTATCTCTTGGATTTGAAATGTTGCCCAAAAGTCCATATGTTAAAGGCTTGGGAAAGCCTGGGGCGCTGCTGAAAGTCAGGTCATCGGGGTTATGACCCTGGAGAGGCTGAGCCCCCAGCCCCTTCCTTTCTCTCCCGCCCATCAGGAGGTCCACAGGCTCCTCCGCCATGCGGTCTCACCTCGCTGTACTGTGCCACCATGGGCCCAAACGTCTAAAACCGTAAGCCAAAATAAGTCTTTCCTCCTTGCGAGTTGATTTTCGCAGGCATTTCGTCTCAATGTCAGAAAGCTGCCTCACACAACTATGATCATTATTACCTGCACAGTCCTGCCTCCCAGAAGGCTTTATGAATGGCCATTTTCTCAGAGCGCTCCAGCAGTACCTTCCTAAGATCAAGACTCAGAACAGATCATAGCCAGGATGCCCGGTGCCATGAAGCCATCCTAAAAGAGGATCTACCTGCTGCTCACAGAGTAGCAAAGACCTTGGCTGATTTTCTCTGATACTTTGGTAAGTCCCATGAATATTCCTTTTGAAACAAATGAGTTCAGTGCTAAGAAAAGCTTTGCAAATACTAGCAAGGCCCACCCCATCTTTTCATAACAGATACTTAAATCACTGTGTCTCCCTTTGTTGTTGGCTACCGGGAAGGTCAGAGCCAACTTTAAGGATCAGCGCTAGCAGCTAGGTGAGCTCACAGCCTCTCCCACTGGGGCTCTTTTCTGCCCACCCTCATATCCCAATCCAACCCTGATTTTCTTTCCATCATCTCACTTTTTTTCAAGCCTTACTCATCTGTTATTGTCATTGTACTCTATACCTTAAAATAAACAGGCTTGTAATACATGGATACACATAATTTTGTCAAGTTTTAAAATTTTTGTCTGTGTTTTTTTTTGCTACTGGGGATTGAACTCAGGTCCTTGTGCTTGCGAGGCAGGCAGCAGAACCAGAGTTAAATCCCCAGCCCCCAACTTGTTTTCGTTTTTTGGCTCAGGGGACTTGAACCCCTGGCCTCAAACACGCAGAGCACTGCTCTTCCCCTGAGCTGCACCCCTAAACCCCTGATTAGGCTGGGGAGAGGGAGTGCCAGGGGAAGTAGAAGGAGGAGGGGGAGAAAGAGATGGAGAGGGAGAAGGGAGGGGAGGAAAATGCAGAGAAAGAGAGAGAGATAGTACAGAAGAGAAGATACATTTGCAAAACAGTTTAGGGTCAGAGGCCCCAATTGTCCACATGCAAATGTGAGCTCCGTGACTTCCTATCCGTGCAACTCCACCTGTAAAATGTTTTCTTATCTGTAAGATGCTAACAGTGCCTACTTCCCCCGGCTAGTATGAGGGCTAAGCTGGCACACAAACACTGCTGTACAGTGCCCACAGCTACTAAGCACTTGGAAAAGTAACAGTAAGACAATACTCAAGTCCTGTATCATTGCCAATTAGAGAAGAAAGAAAAAAAACCCAATATGTGTGAAGACAGGGTGAAAGTAGGGGAATGACATACAAATGGAAAAGGGCTTGCAAGACCCACAGAAAAAGTCACAGTGAGATTCAGATTCAGAGGAATCTGACTTTCTTAGAGCAGAGGTTAATAAACTTTTTCAAAAAGGGCCAGCTGGTAACTAATCTATGCTTTGGGACCACCGCTTTTGGGAATCTGTCTCAACTACTCAAATCGGGTACTGTTACTGCACAGCAGCGCTAAGTGATACACAAACAAATGGTGTGGCCGTGTTCCAATATGCTTTTACTGATAAAAATAAGTAGCGAGTCAGTCCAGGTCCAAGAGCCGCAGCCTGCAGGTCTTTGCTGTACGCAGTTACCTGGTGGGGCTCTTACACATGCAGACTTCTACAGTGGTTGGTCTTCTGAGGCTCCTCACCTCATAATGAATACTTCGCTAATTGGACAAAGTTAAGTTGTAGGTGGAACTAATTTTCACCTTGGGTGTTTCAATGGGTGTGGTTTGTGGCATTACTAATTTCTGGTACAAACTGAGATATAAACATCTCCTTGTGTACACCATCACGGTGGCACTAGCTTGGCTAATGCCGCCCAGAGAAGAAACACTGGTGCAAAAACAAAACAAAACACTGGCGCATCTAGCTGAATCATAAGGACAAATAAAGGAGTCAGTCTGGCTTCCTGCACCTGGAAAACAAGCGCTGAAGACCCCACATGTCCTCAGGCTCCTGAAGTTTCAGTGAGGTTTTGTTTTTTTAAATTATTGTTGTTTTCTATGTTCTTTTATTTTCTATACTTGCTGACTCAATGAACAAAGGGAAAGTGATCAGGTGGGATCCAAGAGGGTGGAGATGTGGAGGAGGGGCAGGACGGCAGTGACCCGGCAGAGTCCACAGCCAGGACAAAGTCAGCTGCGGCCCAGGATGGACAGGGGAAGGCACGCCCTTAAGACAGCCGCATGAGCGCTCTGTGGGGTTCACACTGGACCGCGTCATAACACTGGTGTGTGTGTGTGTGGAGTTTCCCGAGCCACCGGAAAGCTGTGAGCAGAAATTGAAAGTGACTCGAGGAGAAGGAGAGACTGAAAAGGGCAGCTAAAAATGGGGTTTCGGGCTGGGGGAGCAGCCTCGTACGTGTACGGCCCTGGGTTTGACCCTGAGTACCACAACAAAGAAGGAAAAAGCAAGGTTTTCACCTGATAAAAAGGATGTCCAAGAGTCAGACTCACTACCTTCCCACAGATGACGTGGCTTCCTCCACCTAACCAGTACGGACCCCGATGAATACAACACAGGCTTCGACTCCATTTCCCTGTGAGCAGCCAGCCGGCCCCGCTCCAGGAGACACCTCCTTCCACCCTCGGCTCACAGTGCAGATTTGGCGCTCTCCCTCTCATTCCGCCTGCACCTGAGGGGCGATGACCTCCCCACAAACAGTCCACAGCACTGTCCACAAGAAGAGACCTGGCCTGTGCTCCCTTAGGAAGGGCCACACTGCATTCCCTGGATGTCCTAGGATAGAGCCAGTTTTGCATAACTTTATCCATTTCAGTAAAAACACCCTTGGCAAAATGTCCAGTGAACAAGATTTTACGTTTCGCCTAAGTAATTTTACAAACACCAAAAACTATTGAAGACAAGTGTCCTGGCTTTTCACATGGATAAAGCATGCTTCACAATACCAGTCTTTACAGAGCCAACACACATGGAAGGAAAGTGGGGACAGGAAGTGGGAGAGAAAGCCCCCATTCACCACATCCTCTTTCTATTCCAGGAGTAAATGCCTGCCTCAGCAGTGCAGATACAAAGCCTTTCAGCCCACTTTGCACCCCTGCAGCCAAAAGATGATACAACATGCGGGAAAGAGATCCACTTTTTTTCCACCTGGTACAAAATACGGATACAAATAATTACTGGCATACGGAGAAGACAAATCCAAAAGTTTGACTGCCTTTTATGATACTAACCAGCAGAAATGAGGTGCACTCTTGATGTGGCCATCTGCCAGCTGGGCACTTCTGACCAAGCTGCTTAACCCTTTTGAGGTCCTTCATTTTAAAAGACAGGGTGGTTGGAAGAATCACAACAGGGACTCCAGGACAGGGCCCAATACGTGGCAGGCAATAAAAAATGGAAATGCAAGAGCCAGGAATGGTGGCATGTGCCTGGAGTCCCAGCTACTTGGGAGACTGAGGCAGGAGAACTGTTTGAACCCAGGATTCAGGGCCAACCTGGGCAACAGAGACAATGCTCATCTCTTAAAAAAAAAAAAAAAAAGTAATGCCTTCCCCAAATGGAATTTAGGGAAAAGCACCATCCGTAGCACTGCACCTTCCAGTAACAGCCCAAGGAAGCCCATTTCTGCATTACACCTGTCACTTAGGTAACAAAGCTAGAAACCTTCCCTACCATGCACAATCAGCTCCAGTTACCTGCACGGTTATAATCGGCCCTCCATTTTCATAGAGGAGAGGCTTCATCCTGGGCAGAAGGACTCCCAACCACTTATCCACAGCGGCAAGGTAATCTGGAAAATAAGCCAGGTTTTACATCACCACACACCATTTAGTACAAGGAGACACCAGTGCAATCTTATTATACAGAAGCTGCCAGCACTGACTGTCTTCTACAATGGGGTAGCCACACCTAAGAAAAACTGGCTTGGCGTTGTGGTGAACACCTGTAATCCCAGCACTCTGGGAGGCTGAGGCAGCCCGAACAACTTTGCAATTTAGCAAGAGACAGTCTCAAAATTAAAAATAAAACAGGCCTGGGGATGTAGCTCAGTGAGAAGGCCCCGAGTTTAGTTCCCAATACTAGAGGGGGGAAAACAGTCTGATAAATACTGCCCTGCAGGCTATTATCTCTCAGTGGGTGAGGCACAATACTGCTGTCATCTGTCCTTGTCATAGACACAAAGCCAGGTGCTCAGGAGGCAGACAGGAAATGTTTGCTAAACAAGAGGGGAGGCGGAATGCTATGTTGTCCTCTCAACCAAAGTAAGTTACTTTTTCTTTAAAAGTAAATCCTCATAAATCATATGTTTACATTGTCAAAAGGGGATAAGAAAAGTACATGCTTCATAAAGTTGCCATGAGGATTAATGAAAGTACAGGTGAAAACAACAATATACAAATGCCAAACTATACACTACTGCTAAACAAGGGGTGATCAGTAAAAGGAAAACACATGTACAGTCACTGGCTTTTTATACACTAAACATAATCTGTATTAGCTGCTATTATTTAAGAACCTCTGCCAGCCGCTACCACCTTCACTGTCCTCACCATCCCCAAGAAATTAAGTCTTCAGGAAACAGAAATGCAGCTAAAGGGGGTCTTTCTGAGTGTTCAGGGCTTATAGCAAAAATAATCTCTCCTGGTTTAAAGACAGATAAGAACAATATCATTCATGTATCACTCTGTAAGAGTAGACAAAGAAATAGAAGACACTTTAAGTACCACACAAGCCAGTGACACCTCCGTGATGAGCAGATATTAACCACTGGCTGTGTAACACACTAAGCATGTAGGAAAGAAAGTGAACATTGAAGTTAGTTGGTCAACCACAATCAAGGTTCAATGCCAAACCAGAGAGTTACCAGTTTATCAGCAAGATCTGGGCAAGCAGTTCAAGAAAACCTATTTCCTACATGTTCAATGTCTGATAAAATGTCATGAATGGTAATTAACACTCAAACTTTCACTAACTTTCAGAAGTACTTATGCGCAAGTATCTCAGCTTTTAAAATACCTGACGCTTTTGATATAGTTCTTTTATAAAGTCTCTCAAGACTTCTCTAACAACTTACCTGGGTCAGAAGAGCGCAGAACAATAGATTGTTTCTCTAATAACCAAGCAGGTAATCCCCCCTAGGACAAGGGGAAAAAAGTAGGAGCCATTATAATGTCCATCTCATGAAGGAGTTCAGAGGAGAAAACAATTACTGCTAGTGGTGATGGAAAAGAAGAAAAGCTTCAGGAGAAACAGCACTTATGCTGGTGCTCTGGTTAGTAATTTTCAGGGACATTGGAATTTGGAATGTAGTAAAATTAAGATCATTCTGTTAATGCAATGTTTTGAAGCCAAGACCCTTTTCATACAGATTATCCCACTTAACTTCACAAATACTCTATGAGGTGGACAGAGCAGACAGCAGCAGCTGCATGTGACAGATAAGGAAACTGAGTTAGGTGAGTGACCACCTAGAGGAGAGCCTAGGCAGTGGCCCGACTGTCCTTCCCTGCTTGGGCACCTTCCTAAGTAACAGACGCCTGAGCTGGGTGTGGCCACAGGCCAAGTCTGAAAGGCAGAGTGTTATTTGAACAGCTTTAAATCCCGGTGCTCCAGACCCCATGCTGTGGCCCAGCCCTGCTCATGCTCACCAGGCAGGCAGAGCCCGGGGTGGGCATACTCACCATGTCCCACTCGGCACAGATGTAGGGCCCAGGCCTTAGGATGACCAGCAGTCCCAGCTTATGAGCCAGCCGAAGGAAATACTCCACATCGCGGTCCTCAGAAAACTCATACTGTCCTGGATGGGGCTCATGAAAGTTCCAGGGCACGTACCTGCCAAGACACACAGAGCCCATTCTGGAAACTGTCAGAATCGGGATGTAGGAGAGGTGGGAGGAAGGGTCTACAGCTCACACATGGGCAAGAGGGTGAAGAAGAGTGGGGAGGGCATTAAGAAAAATTATCCAGAACTTGGAAATAAGGCAAAAAAGATGACTACATTTCTGTTACTGCTTAGATCTAGATCGTTCTCCCAAATTCTCTTGTGCACGGACGCAGTGGGACCATAGGCATGGGTGCTATAGCTAACGGTGCTGTTGGGAGAGGGCCTGGTCTCATCCAAGGAAGCGATCATGAGGGTGTGACCTGGAATGGTGGCTCTCTTTCCCTGGCTCCTCCCTTTCTTTGCTTCCTGGCCACCATGAAGTGGGCAGCCCCCCTCCACTATACCCCTCTACCATCCTGTTCTGCCTCAAAGCTGGTGAGCTATGGACTAAACTGTAAGCCAAAATAAACCTCTCCTCCTTTAGGCTGGTGGGTGTAGGATATTTTGTCCCAGTAATAAGAATTTCCTCTCCCTGTTACACTAACGATTTTTCAGTGGGACTCCACAAGACTTCATTCATTCTCTGGGGAAAGTATTTTAACTATTAGGGGAAAGACTTGTTTTTGTTTGTTTGTTTTGTTTTGTTTTGATACAGGGTTTTGCTATGCAGATGAAGCTGGCCCCGAACTCAGATATAGCCCAGGTTGGCCTCAAACTCTCATTGATCCTCCTGCCTATGCCTCCTGAGTGCTGGGATTACTGGCATGCACCGTCATGCCCGCCTGGAAAGATTTTAAAGTTACAAATTAATTTGTGGGGTTTTTTCCACCTGGTACAAAATATGGATACAAATAATTACTGCCATACAGAGAAGACAAATCCAAAAGTTTGATTGCCTTTTATGATACTAACCAGTTTTATTTCTCAAGACAAATAATTTATTTCAGCATGGCTTTCTTGTAACTAACTATAAACCTCTCTTCCTCAAATTCTTTTTTTTTTTTTTTTTTTTTTTTTTTTTTTTTTTTGTACCAGGGATCAAACTCTGGACCTTGCACTTGCTAGGCAGGTGGTGGAACCCCTGAGCTAAATCCCTGACCCACTCAAATTCTTTTTTGATTCAGCTTTACCATCTGGCTAGTGACCTTAATCATGAGTTAACTATATTTGTTTTTGTCTTGGTACTAGGGATTAAACCCCGGGCCTTGTTAAGCAAGTGATCTAACACTGAGCAACAGGCTAGCCATGAAACAAGCATATTTTTGACACATGTTCACTATCTGTAAACATGTTTTTATCTTTTCATGGTCATACTTGTGTAAAGAACCAGGCTAGGTGGCACACACCTGAAAACCCAGCACTCAGAAGACTGAGGTAGGAAAACTGCCACAGGTTCGAGGCCTGGACTGCACAATGAATTCAATCAAGGACAGCCTGACAGCCTGAACTAAGAGTGAGATCTTGTCTCAGGAAACAAACAAATAACAATAAAAATACCCACTCTGTGAAAAGTAAAGGAAAGCAGCTCATACATATAGATCTCCCAGAGGAATTCTGAACTGCCTGCAGAGCTGAAAACTCAGGAGCCAGAGCCATTCCCCTCCGGTGGCTCCTGGGAAGAGGCCCTGCTTGGTGTTTTGACAGCTGCTATCCAAGCAAAACAAACTTTACTAGACACTTGTAAGTTTATGGCCCATTTAACACTTTACTTAAAAAAAA